>NC_058411.1:79815460-79944443 GCF_002201575.2 Neomonachus schauinslandi
TTCTTTTTTTTTTTTTTTAAAGATTTTATTTATTTATTTGACAGAGAGAGAGACACAGCGAGAGAGGGAACACAAGCAGGGGAGCGGGAGAGGGAGAAGCAGGCTTCCCGCAGAGCAGGGAGCTCGATGTGGGGCTCGATCCCAGGACCCCGGGATCATGACCTGAGCCGAAGGCAGACACTTAACGACTGAGCCACCCAGGCGCCCCTAAAGGTGTTGTTCTTAACCTTTAAGAAAAGCCCCCCTTCTCACCGAGGTAGAGTGGTATAAATGGCACAAAGGACGTTACAAGCAGCTAAGAAGGGGAATCCTTTGACAAGTTGTGCTTTTTTCTGCCCTGGGTGGTTAAAATCCTCAAGAAAGAATACTTCGCTCTGGAATGCCTAGAGAGTTAATTTTGGTCTTGATTTGAACAGGAGAGAGAGAAAAGAACAGTAGCACACTGGCCTTCCCAGGAGGGTGACTCCAGAGTGCTCAGTGTTGGCCATACATTCTGACCGAATGATGAGGAGCAGGAAGGTCTCTGCTCCAGGGCCCAAGTTCCCAGAGCGGAGCTGTGAGGAAGCACACAATCTCACTGGGAAAGCTCTGCTTCAGCGGTGCTGGGAGATAGCGGGGCTGGGGCAGGTGGATGTGGTGGCCATGGACTCCCCATCCATCTCCCAGCTAGCGCTTGGGAAGATGCTAACCCACTGCCACTCTTGAGAAACCCTGTTTGTGGAGAGAGGCCTGAGGCCACTAAGGAAGTGATGCCCACAGGCTGCGGGCTGGACGAGGGGCTGACCCCTGGGGCATGTCGTCCTAAGCCTCGAGGCTGTTTCCTGAGAGAAGTGTCCTGATGGTGAAGAAGAAACCTTAGACATGAGAACCCGAGTAGGAGGAAAGTCTCTGGGAGGCCATTTTGGATCGCATAAGAAGGAATCCTCAATGTCGCAGAAAGCAGCCAGTTGGGTAAACCCACCCCAGGCCCAGGGGAAAGCCAAGGACAAGAAAATATCTTAAACACTGCTGCCTCAGGGAATGGCCACAGGCGAGGAGGCTCCTGTGTTTCCCCCAAGTGGGGAGGGAAATATGTGCCATAATGTGGCAATTTGGATCAACGACTTAATCCGGACATAAAGGCGGGGTGGGGGGAGCCAAGAAGAGTCAAAATTCATCCTCTCAAGGGAAGTTGCTTTAGTAGTTAACTGGCGAGCCTGTGTACTGTGTACTGCTTTGATGGGATTTCAGATCTACTTGCTATGACTTTGGCGAGGCTGTTTGGACTCATTTGTCTCTGACAAAGGTGAACAAAAAGAAGTTGTGTTTAGAAGTTAAGTTGTTTTGATGTAAGGATGAGGTAAGTTGTGTGAGGCTGTCATCATTGCATCTGCTCTGTGGAACGCTTCCGGATTTGCGCGTCATCCTTGTGCAGGGACCACGCTGATCTCCTCGGCGTCGTTCCAGTCTTTAGTGTATGTGCTGCCGAAGCGAGCACCGTTTCATCTGTTCTAGCTGATGAGAGCTCAGTAGTAGCTCAGCTGCTGAGGGTCCCACTGGGGGCTTCTCAGTAAAAACAGATGAAAAAGCAAGGGGACATTTAGACTATAAATATCAAGGGTTTGTGAGGACCGTCCGAGAATGTTCTGTCTGGGCAAGACTACATTTCGTTGATCTAAATAGCTCTCTGAAGACCTTGGGGCAATTACCTCCTGCAGCAGTAAAGGTGACTTACCAAAAGACACAAAAGCCATGAAGTGGCCCCACAAAGATCACCTTGCCCATGGACACCGGCTCCGTCATTCCGCAGCGAAATGCTCTAGCAACAGGGGACTTTTCCCTTTGCGTTGGCAGCTGGACGTCAGCTCTGGGTTGAGGCACACCTCAACTAAATTTGGTCTTTATTCCTTTCATTGCTCCTTGCCTGAAACAATAGTATGATTAATCTGTCTTTGGTTTGGAGGGTTATTTCTTTCTTGGCTTATTAAAAGACATTATCCTGTATACCGTTAGCTTAAAAAATGTCCACAGTGAGCCTGTGTTAAATCAATGGCTGGAAAGACAAATCCGGTCTCTGAGCATAATTTGCCTCCCCCCAAACAAAACATGCAGCCACTGACAAGAAGGTCCTGGAAAGTAGTTTGATAATGAAAGGGCTCACTCTGTTTGTACAGTGGATTTCAGTTGGTTGGTTAATTGACTCTCGATAAAGGTTTCTGAAAGGCATGCGAGTTACAGTCCTTTTTCCTTCATGCTGCCAGTCATTGTTCGTGGCAACCACGGGGTGACCTTTCTACTTTACATATACCATGCTGGTCTCCGAGGAGCCACAGTTTTCTCCCTCCAAATTAGAGAAAATTCTCTTTGTGGGGAAAGCCACAAGGTGAGGAGGAGAAGGAGAACCATCTTACTCCCCACACCACTGACATAGCTGTAAATACATGAAAGTTATGCAGGTAGAGAAGAAAAATGAAGAAACTCCTGGACTTTCTGTAGACCACCAGGAAGTTGGAGATGAAACTCTATTTTTACATTAATCTCCCTCCTAAAGCCTACTTCAATTTTTGAAAGTTTCATCATCCTCATATACTTCCTAATAGCATGTTGCATGTCCAGAAATGTTCCTTACAATTAGTATTCCTTCTAGAAATTAGGGCCTAAGAAACTAGGGATTAGGCAAAATGGAATGAGACATAATTTATAGTTAATTTACTTATGTCCCTGAATAATTGTTTTTAACATAATCTAAAATATTTTCCAAAGAATATTCCTCTGTGAGATATTAATAACACACACACACACACAAAGAATTTTATGGTCAAAGAAGTTTGAGGAATACAGGGTTAATATGTTGTACATGTTTCTATGTGGTAGGTTTGCTTGCTCAGCATCTCAGATGTGGTATATACATCAAGGTAGATATCTGGAGAGCAGTAATTCCCAAGCTTATTCTCGAAGTGTCATGGCACATTAGGAATTTAAGGAGCACACTTTAAGAGATGCTGACTATTTCTTTACCAGTTAGTTGACTTCACCATCTGGAAGTTTCCTTCCGCAGTTTTCACCAGGGCACACCACAGAGCCATCATGGGGCAGGGAATCAACGTGTGAGCCAGGGGACTGGGGTTGCATCCTATATTCTTCTTACTAGCAGTGGCAAGTAGTAGCAAGCTGCTAGGCCTCAATTCTGTCCTCTGTAAAACTGAATAATAACAGCCTTTGCTTGCAAGGCGATAGTTGGGAATATCAAAGGGGGAATCTGCAATAACATAAATGTAACTTGGTAATTGTTATGATATATGGGCTGGGAAATCCATTATCTGGTTTGTTTGGATGAGACTTCATGGCTGCACTGCTTCTCTTTGTTCCTTATTTACTCTTTACCAAGTCAACAAGAGTCTGAATGCCTATTTTGTATAAAGCACTGCTTGAGTTGATTCTAGAACTATGCTAAGATTCATAGCAATCATCTGGAAATATTTAAATTCCCAGGATTGCTGCAGTGGCATTGTTAGGGATATCATGCAAATGCGTAAGTCACTTTGGTTGTCTGGACCAGCTCAGTCTGATCATCCTTTTCCTCTGTTATTCACGGTCATTAATTAATCGTTTCCTTGTTAAATGGACCAGTGGAGCAAAACATGACTTCAGGGGCAGAGTTTGCTGCAGGGCTTTTCTGTCTATCACTTCTGTGAACTCAGCTTTCTTCCTTTAAGACCTCACTTTGTGGGGCGCCTGGGTGGCTCAGTCAGTGGAGCATCTGACTCCTGATCTCAGCTCAGGTCTTGATCTCAAGGTCATGAGTTTGGGCCCTGCATTGGGCTCCATGCTGGGCATGGAGCCTACTTAAAAAAAAAAAAAAAAAAAGGACCTGGTTTTATAACTACCTTCCCAAAGAAAAAGGCTAGCATTGATTTGGGTCATTTTAGAATAATAGCCCTGGACAGTTTTAGACTAGTAATAACCTACCTTTGTTGTGTGGGAAAAGAAACAATGGGCCCAAAATGGGGTTATTTGCCCCATTACAGCAAACCAAGACTTTCCCCAGAAATATAATCTTTAAACAGTCCATCTGAAATTTCCTGATCTGCGCTAGTTTGGTAATCTGTAAAAGAACACCCCTGCCATTCCCTTCCTCCCACAAGATGAACTGGCCTGAAGCAATCTTTTCTTTTCTTTTGCTAATACCTTCCTCGCCCCACCCTCTTTCTGTCTATAAAAGACTTCCATTCCGTACAATTCCTCAGAGGGCCTTTCCAATTACTAAAAGGGATGGATGCTGCTGGATTCAATCATTTAATAAAGCCAATTAGATCTTCAAATTTACTCAGTTGAATTTCTTTTTTTTTAACTGTTGTTTAAGGGTGTTATCAAACCTACGCTAGCAAAAGATTTGTTTCCGGGGACATTTAAGTTTGGCAATTGTTGACACAATTGTTCTTGAAAGGGTGGGTCAGGCAAACAAAGCTGCAAGTCAAGGGCATAGCATACTGGAAGACCAGCACAAAAGTACGTGTAGTAGGGCTTGAATAATAATGCCATTCATAGCAACTACTGTGTGCTATGCGCTGCTCTCTACAGTTGGCTTAGATTACCTCCTTTAAATCCATGGGGGTGTACCATTATTAGCTTGATTCTACATGTGAGGAAAGGACCAGGCTTACAATGTGCATTCCAGGGTTCTGGTTTCAAGGACAGTAAGTGATGGACACATAAGGCAAATTGCGTGGACTACCTGTAGCTCGGGCGTGAGCCGACAGGTATCCATCCGAGAGCCAATCAGCCATAGCTGACTGGATCCTTGAAGGATACCTGTCTCAAAGCCCACCAATTCATTGGCTGGTCATACTTTTCAAGTGCATTACGAGTCCTAGAGATAAGAGTCTCTCTAAAAGCTCTGGGGAAGAGGTAGCCATTTTGGGTCACATGTAAATAGGTGAGGAAGTAGAGGGAACTCTTGAATTGAGAAAGCCAGAGAAAAGAAAAAGTCATAGGATACTAAGAAATGGAAAAAAACCCCAAAAAAACTATCAAACACTTCAACTCTGGGGTGTGATAGGCTGGGGTTTGAATCTAGACTCTGTTAATTATGAAAGTGGGCCAATTACTTATCTAGGACTCAATTTCCTTATCTGTAAAGTAGGAATATTGCTATCAGGTGAACTGCTTAGCACAATGCCTGGCACAGGGTAAGAACTCATTACATGGTAACTATTATCATTATTATTAATATTTCTGATGGCTTTTCGGTTCTCCTGAGGTCTGACTTTCCTTCCTATAAGATTCCAGCATTGTATCCTCATCATAACCCTCCTTTTACTAGAGTGAGACTTGATGGGAATGCATGGGTTGTCATATGGTACGGAGATAACTTACCCTCTCCCCCGCTTTTTTAAAAATAGACTTTATTTTTTAGAGCAGTTTTAGGTTCACAGCAAAATTGAGCAGAAGGCACAAGGATTTCTCATATACTCCCTCCCCGCACACATGCATAGCCTTCTCTATTATCAACATCCCCCAAAGTGGTACATTTGTTACCACATTTGTTAAAGCTTGACAAACCTACATCGACCTATCACCCAAAGTCCATAGTTTACATTAGGGTTCAGTCTTGGTGTTGTACATTCTGTTGTACAAGTTAATAGGGACATATAGCCACCATTATCATATCATATAGAGTGGGTTTCACTGCCCTAAATATCCTCTGCTCCATATATTCATCATCCCTCTCCACCAGCCCTGGCAACCACTGATCTTTTTATTGTCTCCATGGTTTTGCCTTTTCCAGAAAGTCATAAGTTATACTCATATGGTAGGTAGCCTTTTTGGATTGGCTTCTTTCACTTAGTAATATGCATTTAAGTGTCCTCTGTCTTTTCATGGCTTCATAGCTCATTTTTTAGCACTACATAATACTCCATTGTCTAGATGTACCACAGTTATTTATCCATTCACCTACTGAAAGACATTTGGGTTACTTTCAAGTTTTGGTAATTATGAATAAAGCTGATATAAATATCCATGCTCAGGTTTTTGTGAGGACATAAATTTTCAACTCACTCGAGTAAATACTAAGACGTGCCATTGTTGGATTGTGTGGTAAGAGCATGTTTGGTTTTGTAAGAAACTGCCAAAATGTCTTCCAAAGTGGCTGCGCCATTTTGTATTCCCACCAGCAATGGATGAAAATTCCTGCTAATTTACATCCTCACTAGCATTTGGTGTTTTCAGTGCTCTGGATTTGGGCCACAACCCTCCCCTTTTAAGACTAGTTCTTGAGAGAATGGTCTAGATCACGTGCAGGATTTGTACTTCATAGAATCACAACAAAAGGAAGACAATATAAATAATTTACTCTCCCACCATTCCATTTCCTTCTTTCCTCATCAAGTGTGGCAATCCAGCAAGAATTATTTATTTTCTCTTCACCATGTACTTAATACTGCTCTGGTGTGTGTGTGTGTATGTGTGTGTAGCCCTGGCCCTGGCCAGAGGAGCTGATGGGTTGGTAGAAAAAACAAAATAGCAAACTCAAAACAATTGAAAGATTATATGATAGTATGTGTCAAATAAGACATATTTCTTTACAGTCCAATGGCTCTTAAATGAGGGTCTATGGGAACATTAAAAAAACACAACCACAAACAAAACCAAAACCAAAAACAAAAGACAGGGTTTTCTAGCCTCACTTCCCAAATTTCAAATACAGACAGTCTGAGGAGAGCAACAGTAAATATTTCAAAATCTCCTTAGAAACTTTTGTTTTGTCCTTTTGGAATTGCCCCTATAGATTACAAGTACAGTTAGAATTTCTGGAGTTTGGGGTTCTCAACAATACTTTGATAGAAGGTTGAAAATTAGACCTGGATCTTAGAAGCTGTGAGAGAGAGAGACAAAAGGGGGAAACATTTCAGACTAGGGGAACAGGAGGAGCAAATGCAGGGAATTTGGGCTCTCTGTGACCTGTTGGGGGGCAGAGGATGGAGGGTGAAATAAGGAGACCTATGAAACAGGAGTAGCACGTCCAAAAGGGAGAGCCATGAGGGCAGAGTGTCAGGCTGAAAATTTGCATTGACATTTGCAGATTCAGCATCGTCTTGGCCTATTTTTTTTTTTTTCCCCAGCAGTCTCTTCTAAAGTAGGTGGAACAGTGCTCCTGTTGGTCCTGGTAGCAAAGCTAGGTAACCTCTAGTTAGCTCTGAGGATGTCTCATTTCTATTCTTGGCCTCCACTGTCAGTGCTATACAGCAAAACCCAGATCCAAATGTAAGGAGAAGACCAATGGTGTTTGCTGAAGGGACACCTCATCTTTGCAAAGAAGTTCTGGATCAGCTGGTTGAGTCGAGACACATGGAAAAGCCAGTTCTGTCCAATCTGAGCCAGCCTCATGCTCGGTGATGGGCTTCAGGAAGTTGGCAGCTCAGCTGACTCACAACTTGGGTTTGTGATATTGACACTGTCTTTTACAGGAAAGGTTTATGCAGGACAGAGGAGTCCTAGCTAGGAAGACTTCTGAGAAACTAGAAAGATTTTAAAAGAAAAAGTTGCCATGTGCCTTTGCTATACGTAACTCTGTGTTGAACCCAGGACTGTGCCTCCCTTCTTCCCAGCAACCAGCAGCTTGTGCACGGAATCTGATGTGGAGTTTGTCTTTCTGAGGGATCCCTTCTTCCAGAGCCTGGTCTCCCCACAGCATTGCCTCCCTGGGACTGCTCTTCTTTGTGTCTACCCAACGTCTGGACATGGTCTGTCAACCTTTCCCTTGTCGGGTCTCCCCGATCCTGTGTCCTTTGAGATCAAGCACAGGCATTTGACAAATGGAACCTATGCAGAGTAAATTCTGTAACAAATATAGAAAAAGCAACAGAAAATCCTATAGTCTTTTGGGCTCTGACAGCTCTGTGAATCAAAATATTTAGGGCTCGGGAAACTATCGTCAATCACTGTCATTGGAGTTTCTGATGTCCACTGCCCTTCATGGCTATGTAAACACGGAGCTTCTAGAAACATCTTACCTCAGACAGTGGGAATTTCCTGCTTTGTGGTGGAGAGTGAGGGAAGAAATGTGTTTTGGATAGAAGGTCCTTTCCAGGCCCTTAGGGCACCCTCTATGAGAAGGCTGTTGCTGTCAGTGAGTTTGCTGCCCAGAATTTGTTAGCTCTATAGATTCAGACTCAGATATTCTTCACTACTGATGTTCAGGTGTGATCTGCCGTATTGTTACTGTCCTTCCCCCACCTCACATAAAGAAATACAACAAAACAGTAGTCCCATAACCTAGAACCTCAATAAGCTATATACTCTTAGTAGAAGTGAGGGCAAGGACATTTGCTATGGGAGCATATTTTTTTCTCCCTTCCTGCATGCACAGACTGGTGTCATTTGTTGGGGAAGCCTGTGTGGGGTGTGTGCTCAGGTGACTCATGGCGAGGGCCACACCCCTTTGGGGAGCATAAGCTCTCTCATGAAGTGTAAAAGAGTCCTTAATATCAGACTTTCAGGTCACTCACAGGCCTTGTTTTGAATAAACTGTGTCACTGAATGGGTGAATCCACATCAGGGGAATAGGTCAGACTTCTCCAGCAGTATTTCTGGCAACTGTTTAGAAGTGTGCTGGGCTTCCATGTTTAGTAGTTGAGAATCTCACTGTGCCTATTTTCTAGGATGCTCCTGCAAGGGGTCCAGCACAGACCAGGACCTCAGTGAGGGAAATTCTATGGGGTGCTGCCATTGTTTCTAGTTTCCTTCAAGTGCCATGAAGGCAAAGCCTTGTCTGTCTTGTTCACCATGGTGTCCTCAGTGTTTGCTCAATAAGCCCGGGTTGGATGCATAAATTGATTGCCTTCAATGGACTGAGTATGGTGCTAGGGGTATGAGCTAAGTATGGTATGGTATGAGTTGACTTAGAGGTATGAGCTGGCTAAGACATGGGTGCTATCTTTGAAGAGTTCTTAGGTTACTATGTAAAGCAAAGAGTTGGGGGAGAAAGCAACACAAAATGTGATAATTGGTTTATGTAAAGGTCCTAAGGGAGCTGCAAGGAGGGAGGTAATTGTGTTGGGGGGCATGCTGGTGGATCAGGACTTCATGGAGGAGGCAAACATGGAGGGGACATGTGAAAGCTTGAGAAACGTGAAAGATTGAGAAACTTTAGCCAGTCAGAAAGATCTAAAAAGACTTCATGCTTCACCCAAGGAGTAAAGAATGAGCTGGATCTTGAAGGATGTAAAGGGGATGGATAGTGATGGGGGAGAATGATGCAAGCACGATTTCTATTGCTGAGGAACTCGCTGTCTAAAGGGAGGGTCAGGAACCCTCTGTGAAGGGGTTTAGCAATCACGCATTGCAGGATGTTACAGTGGGACCACTCCTGCCTCTGTTTTGACTGAGACACCAAAACAATAGTTATTATCTACCAATGAACATGTAAAACAAAACCCACCACCTCCATACCTTCTGCAGCTTTACAGAAGAAGTAACTCTGAGGACATGTTTCCTGTCTCTCAGCCCCTCAGTCAGATCAAGATCGGTGCAGGGCAGGGAGGCATTTCCTGTGGACTAGACAAAGGCTACCTGGGAAAGACGTGAGGTGGAGCCACCTTGGGTTGCATCCAATAAGGACGGTCCTGTTTCAAGAGACAGGAGAAACCGCATAGCAAAGAGCCAGAGGCCCACTGCCCAATGCCCAGGGGATGAGGAAGGAGTTGGAAGAGGCCACCAAGAGTGGAAGTACATTCCCCAGGTCAAAAGGGCCTACAGGACAGATGAGAACCATGAAGAACTAGAAAAGCACTTCATGAGAGAAAGAGTTCGCCTACCCAGGACACCAGCCTGAACCATGTGCCAGGCTCAGGGAGCAGAGAGCCATTGTCAAGTAAGTATGGTCCTATTCCCTCCTTTAGATCTGACAGTGAGGGAGTGGACAAGATTGTGGTAGGAAGAGGAGAGCTGAAGTGTCAAGCCTCCTTCCCCACTGTGGGCGTCCAGCCTGAGGCTGGCCCATGGAAAGAGAATTCAGCCTCTTGATTGTTACATGGGACTAGACATCATTGTGACCAAAATGAGAATGTCTTTGTGACTTAAAGGGACTCCAATACTGTGTTATTACCTAGAAGTGAGCCAAAAAGCCCAAACACCTTCCAGGGGTTTTATCCAAGGACAGGGGAGGTTAACCCACTGAAAAAAAAACCATTATGGGACAATGGGAAACAAAAACAGTTTTGAGTACATCGTGAGTCATACTTATTCGACATGCCTATTACATATATAAACAGTGCTTGACATGTGGCAGGTGTTTTTCCCGAGTAATGGCAACAAGGTTATGAGGATGATACCAGAACTCCCTACATGGAGATACAGAAGTTATAAGAGCACCGAAAGTCAAACCTAGAAGTTGTGGTTTGGGGTTGCTATGAAGTATTTAGGATCGTTAACTATTTGACCTCACAAAAGTCACAATTACAGGGTGATATCAGTGGCCACATGACATTCTGAATGAGGTAGAGGGTCCAGGGAGCCGAAACCCACAGAGGATGTCCCTTTGTGGAAGACAACTAACGATCAATGATTCCTGCTCTTCTGTCTCCTTAGAAAATGCACGCATGAGTTGTTTTCACAATCTTTTCACAAGTGAGGATGCAACCCTCCCTTCAGACTGGCCCCAAGGCGCCTAGGTTGTAATAGACCGAAGGCAGGGAATGAGCCCTTCTCCGCGGTTTCCTCACGGGGGCGCTGTGGTGGAATGGCCCATCACTGCCTTCCGCTCCACTTGGATCTCCCGCAGAGGCTGGAACTAAACAAAACCACGACATTTTCTCAAGTCCCTGGAAGCCCGGTTTCCTGAAGTGATTCAAGTTTGACCCACCAGTGGCGCTCACGTAGATTTGGGAGACAGACCTGCGGCAGGGGCCATGCCTTTGCTGCGTCTGAGGACCAACAAGCATGTGGGGGCATTTGGCCCTTCCAGAGTCTATTTGTTACGTTCATGGCGGGTGAGAGGTGGCGTGGGATGTTCGCTGGTATCCCCGCAGGTGTGGCGTGATCCAGAGCTGGCGGCCATGGAAGATTCCAGAACTCGGCGGCTTCCTGATGACTGCAGCGGCAGTGGGGTGGTGGTGGAGGTCGCTTCCGGGTTGTAGAAGAGAGCCACAGTGCCCGGGCTGGGCCGGGGCTGTAGTGTGGCTCGGGGGGTTGTCCCGGCAGCTCGACCTACAGTCTGTTTCTTCCGCCCGCGCAGCGAGAGAGTCTATGAGCCATTTAATACCCGGAAATGAAGCCCTTCCTGCCTAAACCAGTTAGAAAGGATTCTGTCCTCTCCTGCTGAACCCCAGTCGGTGTAGGGTGGTATGTAAAAAATATAGAAAACAAAATGAGTGTGTCTGAGAAGCTCAACACAGGGAGCGACAAATGCGAGAGAGAACTGTTTTATCTGGAAGTGGTGGCTGACATTCATCTGTTCATTCATTCATTCATCTCATATTTAGTAAGGGCCTCCATGTGCCAGATACTAGGAGCAGCGAGCCATTCACTGGGGGAAAAGACCAATGGGATCTTGCACTCATGGTGCTTAAGGTCTAGTAGCTCATTCCTCTTTCCCTCCTCCATTCTCTCTATCTGGCTGAGAGCGTTGACTTATCCTTCTTTCCATTTAGTGATCAGACAGCTGAGTGGCTTGCTCAAGCGAAGAATTCGGCTCCTAGGGAACTAAGTAAGAACTCCAGGACCAAAGCTTTACCCTCAACCCAGGCCTGTCATAAATGCTAGCGATTGAGTTTTCCCGGCCAGACACCGATAATTAACCAACAAAAAGAGCCTACAGTTACTGTATCTTAAGATCAGAACAAGTCTCTAACTACCAGCATAGTAAATTCCCCTCTAAATTCCTTTTTTCCGGGCTGATGCATGTGTGCAGCCGCCATGGAGATGTGTCGCTGAGATCTTTCTTGCAGCAAGAACCTGCGGTGAGGCCTGCTGTCAGTGGCAGGTTCCCTGGGGACCCGCCTGGGCTTTGGGAGCGATCTAGCCCTGCCCAGGCTGCCCTTGCCAAGACCGAGCTCAGTGAGGCCCCGGAGCCAGGTGTTTTACCTCTCCTGCCAGTCTTTGCACCTGAACTTCTTACCCAATCCTCCTTTCTGCCCTTTACTTTGTTCACAGGGGTCAGGCCTCTGTCATGGTCGGAGGCCTTTCCCTACCCACTCCTGCTTCCTCTCCTCTTTCTCTTTCACGGGTCTTACCTCCAACAAATCTCTCAGATCCTGGGGTCCCTGGGTGGCTCAGTTGTTAAGAGTCTGTCTTCGGCTCGGGTCATGATCCCAGGGTCCTGAGATTGAGCCCCACATCGGGCTCCCTGCTCGGCGGGAAGCCTGCTTCTCCCTCTCCCACTCCCCCTGCTTGTGTTCCCCCTCTGGCTGTCTCTCTCTCTGTCAAATAAATAAAATCTTTAAGAAAACAAAAATTTCTCTGATCCCTAACTTGGTCTTGGTGTCTGCTTCCTGGAGGACCCAGCCAGTTCGCTGTGCACCGAGACCTTTTCTTTGGAGAGGTTACCCACTTATTTCTCACTTAAGAGACCTCCCATTTTCTTTTTGTTTTTTTTTTTTTTTTTTTCTTTTCTGGATGAAAACTCCCAAATCTGAGATTCGGATTTATTTGACCTAGGCCCACTTCAGGTCCAGCAATCAAGGAGGTGATGAGGGACCCTTGGAAGTAATCTGTGTAAAACAAATACGTTAGGAATAATATCGGGTACCTGGCATTTGGCTCAGAAATGTTCCTGAGCCTGGCACAGCCTGGGATAGTCCTTGGCTGCCTCTCATGGAGCCAGATCGTTCCCAGCAGACAGGTGTGCGGCCGCTCCTCCTGCATATGCTGCTGTAATTGTGGGCACAGTGAAAATCAGTGACCCAGTGACAACGCCCTTCCCAACACCTGTACCCTTCGCCTGCTTATTCTTCAAGGCCTAACTCATCTGTCTCCCTTGTGAAGCTTTTTCTGCTCTACCAGGGAGCTTCTCTCTGTCCTTCGGTGTTCCAATGTGGGGTGGGCGCAGTTCCCACACTGCATGGCAATTATCTGAACACATCACTCCTCCCTAGCTGGGTTGTGAGTTGGGACAAGACGATGTCCTTCTCAGATATTTTATTATTCTCCTCATAGGTGTGGACCTAACATTTTGTAGGAGCCCAGTAAGCACCGAATGGGTAGTAGGTGCAGGCCTGTCTGGAGCAAGGCAATGAACCAGACACTTCTGAGGAAGGTCTGTAGCCTGGGATTCCAGTTCCAGCCTCGGCCTGGGGCATTCCCGGGCATCTGGTCGGTTCAGTGATTTTTGGCTCTTTTTCATGGCATGGGGAAAAGTAAGGAACAGAAGGCAGGAGTCCAGCTTTGGTTCCTCATTGGGTTTTGGTTTCCTTATCTCTGAAAGAGGACGTTGGCTAGATAATCTGCTGGTATTTTGTGTGTGGGGACATGCGGCTGTGTCATCTGCTGGCCACTTGCTTCCCTATGGCTCACTAGAGACGGATCCTCCCTCACTGTTGCCTGAATGTCCCCCAGACCCACTTGCTCAGGTTTGGTGCAGGGAGAGGCTCTTCTGCCTACAGCATGTGCTCAAACTTGAAGGGTCTTAAAGAGGAGAGACACATTTCTCGGGCGCCTACAATAGCTGATGCTTTCACAGATGTTATTTAAGTGTTTATTTCTCTGTACAACTCTGCAAGGTTAGAATTATGATCTCTAATTTTAAAGATGAAGAAATAAGACTCAGAGCACCTGGGTGGCTCAGTTGGTTAAGTGTCTGCCTTCGGCTCAAGTCACAATCCCAGGGTCCTGGGACCAAGCCCCACATCAGTCTCCCTGCTCCACAGGGAGCCTGCTTCTCCTTCTCCCTCTGCTGCTCCCCCTGCTTGTGCTCTCTCTCTCTCTCTGTAAAATAAATAAATAAAATCTTAAAAAAAAAAAAAAAGAATATGAGACTCAGCAGGCAAAAAAAAAAATTGCCATAGGTCACACAGCTAATGAACTAATAGAGGTGGGGTTTAGGGCCAAGTGTCCAGACTCCTGCAGAAGGAAGGCGTGAGGAAAGGGACAGAACTGGAAAGCATCGAGAATGTTTGGGAACTAAGGAACAGTGCAGACAGAGGGCGGAAAGCAGAGGGCCTTTAAAGGGGAAAGTGTGGCCCGGTAGACTGGGCGTGCCCATCAGCCAGTGACAGTGGACTTGATAAACTGTGTGCTCTAGGGAACCATGGACAGTTTTGAGTACAGTTAGGACATACTCAGAATCATATATCATGAAGGTTAATCTGGCTGTGGAGTAAAAAATGGAGTGAATGGGGAAAGTCTATGGGACTAACCTTCCTCCATGTTAAGCTGCCCAACAAACAGCACCTCTCTGTGCACAAAACTGTGCTTCACGCTGAAACATACAGAGATGAAACAGACCTGAGTCCTGCCTTCAAGGAACTCATTATCTCAGAAGAGATGACATGAGGACTGCGAGAGCAGAGGGTCTTAGAGATGGGTGTGCTAAGGAGGTACATCTACATCCCTGCCTCATAGAGTTCCCCCTTGGATAAAACCCACCGGTTTTCAAGGGGTCAGAGATGAGGTTTTGGATATCTCACGTACTGCAAATTGGGTTTCCTTTTTTACTGTCTGCTTGGATGTCTGAATGTTTGCCTCTCAATATAAAAGCAAATTGTCACTCCCTGCCTTTTCTCCTTCTCTGTTAAGCCTCCACTCTCCTTCCCACGTGTGAGTCAAGGTGTGAGAGACTGCCGCAGGTCGGGACCGCAGTCTGGAGGCGGGACGGGCAGAGCTTCCTTTGCTCCCATCGCCACCCGGAATTAAGGATCCTCTCACTGGCTCCTCCTCTTCTCCACCGAGTCCCGGACTTCCGGACTCTGCAGGTGTCATTAGCTCAGCATGGTCCTCAGATCTCTTTGCCTTGGGAAATGTGGAGCAGCTCTTACTTCTGTTTGTCTTTGGCTTAATGTGCTTACCGGTTGTTACTTTGCAGGCGCCCCACACATTACAGACTGATCCGCACCTTCAGCTACCCACCGAGTGCTGAAGTATCAGTTCTTGGATATTTCAGTAACAGTTTCAGGCGGGACATTCCCAGCTTTTAAATAGATCTCCTTTGAACTGAACATGCAGGCAATAGAGGAACCAAGGCATTATTTTTTTTCCCACTTTGTGTGTGTGCGTGTGTGCGCGGGCTTCTCTTTTTGTGTGTTCAAGCCTCTCCTCTGCGCCCAGGACTGTGTTGTGAGAGATGGAGCAGGGGGAAGGGTTATTTGTGTATTTTTCAAAAAATTCATAGAATGCTCTATGCCAGGTGTTTTCCAGAGACCTTCCTCTTTTGGTTCCGGCTCCACAGCGAGGAGCTGCCACTGGTTAGATTGGTTCTGGTGCCATCGACCTGGAGCAGCTGAAGATCATGCTTTCATTTGTTTTTAGATGTTTCTCTCTTCCTGACAACCACCTGCACCCCACACAGCAGCCAGCAGGGAGAAAAGCCCATGACGGAATGAGGGCACTGAAAGTGAGAGGAATCCTAAACTAAACCCAAACCACAGCTCTTTATAAGGCTCTCCGCCCTGGCTGTCGCCCTTGTCATCAACTTTCCCTTTTTGAAAACTACTCAGGGGCCTGCAGAAACCTTCATGCTAATACTGATATGATTGTGCTTATCATCACTACCTAGGTTCGTAACATTAAATATTTAGAGTTCCACCCAGCATGAGGTGCTACGTCACAGCTGTACATGGAGGCAGAGTTTCTCAAAATCCTCAATATCACAATGCAATAAGGTAAATGTGGAGGAAGAAAAGCTCTGAGAATCAGAAGAGCCAGGTTCTGGTCCCACCTCTGGCCACTTTGCCTTAGTCTCCCGATGATTTAAGAGAGGGTTGGAGAAATGAGTTTGTGCTTCTGGTTTGGGATTCTGTGATCCTAATTTCATCGCTTCTCTTGTCACTGTTTATTTTCTTTCTTTATTTAACCATCTTCTCTCCTCTCTCCCTGCCCCACCTTCTGTCTCTCTTCCCTTCCCTTCTCAGCCCAGCTGACCATCAACCCCATTGCCTTAGTTTATAAGTAACAGCTTCTAGAACATAATGCACAAAAAGCATGCCTGTTATTCCAAGCTCCCAGAGGAATAAGGAAGAGAAGAAGCTGCTCTTTGCCTTTATTGATGAACTCCTGGGGAAACTGAGTCCCTTGTCTCTTACCAACTTGTAGAAAAGTGGTCATTAAGGTTGAGACCCCAAACTGCTTTTTCTTCTTAGCTGCAAACTTTAAAAGAGGTTTTCGGGAAATCAGTGGAGGCAGAAATAGATTATATGTTGCTAGATCTTCTGTTCTCCTGGCCTCATGGGTGGGACATAGCTTTCCTTTTGTAAAATGGGTTGAAGTGCCTGGTTACTTCAGAGAAAGAGCCAGTCTAGGACATACACCAGAGCACTCTTCAAGCTATTAGAGTTTAGGGAGAGCTCATGCACGGCATCTGACATCACCCAAGAGGGCCGGTATGATAGATAGTCTCCAAAGATGGCCATCACCAATGCCTTCCCTCCTCGTGTATGCATGCCACTTGACCCCTCAAGAGGTGTAAACCATTTTCTCTCCCCTTGAATCTAATCGGCCTTGTGATTTGTTTTGACTAGCAAATAGAATGCAGCAGCAGTGATGTTCTAGGTCCTCCAAGCCCAGGCCTTAATAGAATTGGCAGCATCTCTTTCCTCCTCCCTGGAAGCCAGCTGCCATGTAAGAAGTCCCAAACCCTGAGAACAGTGTGCTTTGAGGAAGCCCAAGCTATCCATGTAGAGAAACCCAGAGAGGAGCACTGGGGCACTGGATATATGAGCAAAACCTTGACTCTTCCAGTCCGGCCCATGAATGCAGCCTAGTGACTGACCCCGGCCTATGCCACCTGAAGCAGAAGAACCTACCAACTGAGCCAAGTCAACCTACAGAATCACGAGAAATAAATCATTAGTATTTCAAGACACAGTACATTTTGGGGTGGTTTGTTTGGCAGCAGATAGCTGATGTCAGGCTGTTGGTGCTATGAAATTTTATATAACCAAATCCTGAGGCCTGAAGACATTTTGAGCTTCTCGAGCTTTAATCTGCAAAAAAATCATCAGGACATACCGTTAAAAGGCAGTTTCTGATTCTGTAGGTCAAGACTGGGGTTGAGATTCTGTATTTCTCAGCAGCTCCTAAGTAATGTGTATGCTGATGACATAGCACCAGGAGTGCTCTCTGAAGGGCATGGCCAGTCCCCAGCCTCCAGAAAGTTCCAAATGAAATAATCGTAGAAAACCTATGTGTATTTGAGAAAAGACTAGTTTGCAAAAAGGTTCTGGTCAAGTACGTTTGGGAGACACTCCCTACTATATATTCTACTACTAGAGATTCACAATATAGACTTGCTGGCGGAAAGCTCTTAGAGCTCCTCCAGCCAGGAAACCTGCTTGACTCTGATTAGCACAGTGTTTCCTGGATGTATTTGGTTATACCTATTAATGTCTTCAAGAACTAATGTTCTGTGGATCGTACCTGGAGAAACATAAAACCACCGTGCATGTGTGTTTGCAATTAACTTAGCAGATTTCTCACTGTCCCTCAATAATGAATCCTATGTCACACATTTTCACAACCCAGGTGTTTGTTCGTTTTCCCTTGGATCTAACCTAAGTGTATGAAGGTGTTGCTTCAGTGTACGAAGTCCCTCTTCATTTCTCACGGAGCCAGTGGACAAGCATCTCCCCATTGTCTAGCCCTTTCTATACTTGAATGTCTGCCCTCCTTCTCAAGGTCCTTCATCTTCCACTGCTTCCCATTTTTCTTCCTGTTTCCCAGAACTCCATTGTTCTTTTTCCAGCTCTACCACTTAACCAGCTCAGTGACCTTGGAGGACTGTCTGGATATCTCTAAGTATAAATACCCCCAGTTGCAAGGTGGTGATACTCTGAGTATTTGGGTGAGTTTTAAATGAATCGATCTATGTGGAACGCTTAGCCTAAGGCCTGCAGTCCCAATGACTCACATGTCAGCTTTTGTTGTCACTGTTCTGGGTCTAAGCTCTGTCCCAACTCTCCAGTGTTATGGAGGTTCATGTCCCACTGAGGCTGGGGAGGAGGGGAGAGACGGGGGAGGGGCAGTGCGGCTGATCCAGACTCCTCTAATTCCACAGCCTGATTTGAACTGCTATTCTTAGCCACCTTCACGCCAAAGCTCTCCCCTGGTACTGCTGAGCAGCTTCAGAAAGTCCAGGCTAAAGTTAGAATCCAAATCTGTGTCTCTGGAAGTCCACCCACTCCTCATCTCTGGAAGCGGTTCTTAGGGGCCGACACTGGCATTTCAAGGGTTATCTGCTATTTTTACATTTTTGTTGTCTCTTTGCTGAAACAAATCAGGGATTGTCTCCCAGAAGCCAGACTCAACACTGGTAGGTTTCCCACTGCAACAGGCTCTGAACAACGCCACCTCTACCATCTGCCCTTCAGTCCAGAGACTACCTGTAAATACGGCCAAATTCCTTGCTGCTCTTGTTCCCCAGTAGCTTAGGAGAGAGCAGGCAGCTTCTCATCCATATTAAAAAGCTATGGCACTTTTCTTTTCACTGGCTCCTCTCCCCTGCCATTTGCAGACCCCACTAATGGCATCACACGGTAAGGCTCTGCTCCTATAAAGGGCGCAGAGAGTAATGCAAGCTGTCCCCAGTTCTCGCTTCCGCGGCCTTACAAGGAAGTAGCCCTGCTCACAAGACCAGCTGCCTTTTCCATGAGGTGGGAGAAAAACCTGCTGGGTTGTGTTTGCTTTCAAGCTTCATATGGTTTCTTCACGTGTGCCGATTTGATGTAGTTATTATCGTATTTCTTTGTGGGCACCAACTGATGTCCTTCACTCGGGCTAGAAGCAAAAGCCAGAGCAGAGGACTGCAGGACTTCGGGGTGTGTGCGGTACTCGAATGCAACAATTCAGCTTCTCTCTGCAAGGGACAGCAAGGCTCACATTTCCATCTAACCTATAAATAGAGGGGGACCCGTACCGATAGCTAGCAAAGATTTAACGTGGCTGATGTGCCAGGCACCGGGCTAACAAAACACCTTAGCTATAATCTCATCGATGGGCCCGTTTGTATTTCCCTTTGACAAGAGCTCCCTGAGGGATCTAAGGGAGAAGGGGGATGACGTCACTTGCCTGGGGAGCATGTGCGTCTCACCCCTGTCCACTGCCCATGGAAAGTAGGGTGCTGTCGCTCCTACTTGAAAACACTTGGGAGTGAAGTCATTCCACAGCTAAGTCTGACAGATCTTTTGAGGGTTTCATGACCCTGAGACAGGAAGCTTTAGCCCAAGGTTTCTGACTATTTGCGTCTGAGAAAAATCTGTGTGCTGGAACTCGAACCAGTGTTATTCTCTCGTTAGCTTCCCACAGATAGGAAGCGCATCCAGAGAAGCTGCGACTTGAAACCGTAGCGCACATATGGTGCCCATCTTAGGACCGTTGCAGATCCAGAGAAAGTTTTTATTACCGGTCTCATTTTACAGTATTTATTCTGCTTCTGATATGAATTAGAAAGGATAAAGTGGCCATGACTTTGGTTTCAAGGTGTTTTCGTCCTGCATTTTTTTTTAAGGGCCTTGCTCCTCGGAGCGTGTCTCAAGGACCAGCAGCAGCAACACCAGGGAGCTTGTCATAAGTGCAGACTCTTGGGCCTCACCCCAGAATTATGGAATCAGAAGCTGCATTTTAACAGCATCCCAAGCTTATCCGTGTGCACCGGAAGTTTGAGAGGCACTGTTTTCTGGGACCGAAAGCTTGAGGGTGGGGTACAGATGGCCTAGTGCTAAGGCAATTGTTCACCGGGCTGGCTGTACCTTAGAATCACCTGGGGAACTCTAGAACATGTTAAAGACCTGGCCCCTTTGCTTCAGATGCTGCATTCATTTATCTAGGGCAGGAATATGTGAAAAAATTTCTTGGGTGCCATCGGGGCTTAGCCCCACTGCCCAAAGGAAAGCAGAGTCCTCTCTGGGGCATTGGATATGCTGTCATGAGGACATGGATCTGTACAAGGACAAGGGCTCTCTCTGCTGGACTCTCTAAGTCAGCATGGACATAGACAAGGCTTAAGGAAGGACAATAGGATCAACACCAAATTGTACAATGAAGCCCTATGCTGTGTAGATTTTTTTTTGAGAAAGCAATGAAAAGGGAGCCATGGGAACTAGGTTCAGACAGAGTCAAGATTTAGAAAAAGTGCACCACTGTTCTTCCAACCCAGTGGAGGGAGTGCTTACGGAGAAGAACTAATGTCAGAAGAACTAATGTCCTTTGAACATCTTTTATTTAGGGCACGTGCCAGTTTTAGGGCTGCTGGAGTTAGCAAATAAAAAATACAGGATACTCACTTAAGTTTGAATTTCAGACGAACAAAGAATAATTGTTTAGTGTACCATCCTAGTATGCAATATTTGGGACATACATTAAAAAATCATTCACCGTTTATCTGAAACTCAAACTTAACTGGGGGTCCTGTATTTTATCTGGCCACCCTGTTTAGAATAGTGAATCTCAATCAATACTTCCGGACACAATGGTATTTTCAAAAAAGGTGCCCTTGGTGAACTGTGAGAGTGAATGGCTGTGTGTGTGTGTGTGTGTGTGTGTGTGTGTGTGAATAGGGATGTTTGCCATTGGGAGTGAGGAGAGAGGGATGAAAACTTCACTAATGGTAAAGAGAATGAGAAGAATTTCTTCCCAGTATGTCAGGAAAAATTCATCCATAAGTTATAGACTGAAAACACCAAAGAAGGCTTCATGAAGGAAATTTTTTTTTCCGTGAGAAATTGATTTTTGTGCGTGTGTAAAATTATAGAAGGGATATATGCTTATAAAAATTTCCAGCTGTGCACACAGGTATAAAATAGAAAGCAAATGTATCACAACCTTTCATTATCACCCCTAGAAGTTATTGCTCTTAACTTTCACTTGTGTATCCTTCCAGAAATTTTGTGAATTAATGTGTATACATAAGATTTTTTAAAAGTTTTTTTTTTTTTTAAAAGAGAGAGAGCACAGGCAAGGGAGAGGGATCGAAGCAGACTCCCCGCTGAGCACGGAACCCTATTCAGGGCTCGATCCCAGGACCCTGAGATCATAACCTGAGCTGAAATCAGAAGTGCGAATCTCAACTGCTTGAGCCACCCAGATGCCCCTGATTTTTTTAAATTTCAATTTAAAAAAGCTTTTACGTACTTCTGCAAGTTGCTTTTACTTTTACTTAACGATAATCTTAGGTATCTTTTCCTATATGCACATGTAGAGGTACTGACCTAATTTTTTAACAACCATATTATAATTTATTTACTTATAGGAATATTTTCATTGATCATTTACCTAAGGGACACTGAAAGGTACTTTCTCTATGCAGAGCTTCCTCTGTGCAGAGCCATAAATGGTTGCTTCTCATCATTCATATTCAATTTATCGTCGATACCCGATACCTGGTATCAGTCCAAATAGCATCCTCTCCAGGGAGCCTTCCTGTTCCCTGCAGCAAAAGTAGCTTTGCACTTACGCAGACTGTCGCTCTTCCTAAGCAATTACCCTGTGTGGTTTCTTCAGTGGTAATTATTTCCATCTGAAATGATCTTACATGTTGATTTCTTTCTTGCTTGCCTGCTTCCTTCCTATCTGTTCTCCCCTACTGCCACTTAAGCCTGCAGGCGGGAACACTGTCTAGTTGATGGCTGTCTCCCCAGCACTGAGAATATCACAAAACACACCGTGGGTATGCAAAACATATCTGTTAATGGGTGAATGATCAAATGATGGAAATGAGCATACGGTGGCATATATCAAGATTAACAAGGGATGACCAGGAAGCCCATGATTTCTTGAATGCGGCCAGCAAGTGGAAATAACTTTAATTCAAGGCATGTTGTTTTAAGAGACGGATACCATCCATGCTATGGGAGCCCATGCAAGGACAATTCATGTAGATGGGGCAGAAAGGAAAGGTGTCCCTGGGACAGTGAATTTGAAGTGACAGTGTAAGGATGAGAGTGACTGACAGGTGGAGACTGTGGGGATGGTTGCACAAGGCAGAGAACATGTCTAGATGAAGTTTGGAGACGGTGGATGCCTGGCATGTGTGGGGAGTGGTACCTTGGCCACCAAGGTAGGAGCTCAGGATGCATTTGTGAAGGCACCTTGGATTGTGGAGTTATTTGAATGCTATATTGAAGAACTTTAACTTTTTTACTCTAAGCACTGAGATACCATGAGAGGTTTTTAAGGTGGAGAGTGATGGGTTAATTGCATATTCTAAGAAGATACTATTGTCAGCAATGGAAAATATTTGTTGGAAGAGGGGGAGACTGGGGTCAGGAAGAGGCATTAACAGACAAAGAGAGATTTGCAGGAGTGGCCTTTTCAGATGGAGAGACTTAGTTATCTTTGATGTTTTTCATCAAGATCGGGAATCTGCAAATGAGGGCCGGTGGGCCAGATTTGGCCCTATTTTTGTCAGTCAGGTTTTATTTGGAAACAGCCACACCCATTCTTTTACATATTGTCTGTGGCTGCTTAGGTAATAGTAGTGACGGAGACCCAATGGCCTGAGAAGCCAAGTAGATTTCCTTCCTTACTCTTTACGAAGTTCGCGGGTACCCCGTCAAGATTAACAACATCTGTATATCCTAGGACTTGGGTGCCCCGATCAGTGGCATCATAAAAGAGAGCAAGATCTGTCCCAATCCTCTGGGAACCAAGAGCCACACTTTCCTCATCAACCAGCAGCTCCTGTTTGCCTTGAGCTTTGTCCTAAATTCCAGTGAAGTTAGGAGCCATAAATGGCCGAAGCCAAGATACACAGCTCTGGAAGGCTGATCGGGAAGGAGATTGTCATCCCTGGGCAGCTACCAAACCACACAGCTCAACTTCCTCAAGAACTGACCTTTGCCTTTGCAGAGCTCACACAGGACTGCTGCGCTCAGGGCCCTGTCTCCTTGCCTTCGGAGCTGCTTGCCACCCCGTCTCCAGTCTCAGATTCGACTTCCTCCAAGCACAGTTCAGGAGTTTCCTGATTTTCCTTAGCCGAAAGGAGAACAGCAGTGCCACGACCCCCTTTCAGAATGCCGAGGGACTTTACATGCACGCGCACATGGAGACCTATGAGTGGGAAACCTCACATTTGGCAGAGAGCCTTTTACCAGCAGCCCTGTTGCTAGGATACTTGTCATCTGATTGATGTTTCCAAGATCCTGGTTGAAATCCCTTTGTTTCCTGAGTCTTAAGGCTAAGTCTTCAGGTTTGTACGTTTTAAATGGAGTCTGTGGTTGTGTCAAACGAAATGAGTTGACATTTTCAACAAGCTGAAAATGCCCCATAACATCATCCCTCCATTAGTAATAGTGACGCAGACTTTCCATTTTGGTGAATGGCCCTACGGTTCCTCACTTCAAGATGCTGGGTGAAGGGGAGTTTCCTTGCTGACTTTTTTCTCAGCTTGTTTTTTCTTTTGATCTCCCCACGTAAAAATCAATTTTTACATATAAATAGCTCCTACTCATTTCTAGAGTTGAGAGTTTGTTTGGAGGATGTTTACTGGGATGTCATCCGCCAAACTCAGTGCCAGGCTGCTCAGGAGAAAGTTAATTTCCTTTTGAAAATTGCCATTCTGAAAGCTGCACATATTTGATTGCCATCGTCAATAGGAACTGAAGTACATGTATCTTCATGCTGAGTGATATACCAGCAAGCTAAATAAAAATGATCCTACCCTTGCAACCAAAAATAGATAACATTGATGGGAACTGACCCCACCATGACACACACAAAATTAGCTTTCAGGCTCTCTGAGCCATCATCCTTCAACGAGAGGCCTGGATGACTGCCAATCAAGAGAACCAAGCCATATGTATTAAGGCTCTTTGAATAGAAGAAAGAAGTAGTTTCAAATTGAAAGTGACAAGGACAGATGCTTCAGTTTATAGGCAATGATTTGCAAATGAGCTATTTCATACACTGGCAAATCTATGTAGTGTGCTTCAGGTCATAGAGCTTAGGGCAGTGATTCTCAACTGGGATGATTTTGCACCCACCTACCCTACCCCTCCAACAGGGGAATCTGTGGCAATGTCTAGAGATATTTTTGATTGTCACTACTGGAAATGGGGATGTTGCTGGCATTTAAAGAGGCCAGGGATGCTGCTAAACATCCTACGGTGCACGGGATAGCACCCCATAACAGAGTGCCAATAGCGCCAAGAGAGAACTCCTGTCCTAGGAATTCAGTTCTTTTACGATGGTTGATGATCCACCTGGGCAGCCAGGTAACGCTACACATGTGTTTGTAGTAAGGTGTCTGCAGTGAGACCTGTGAAGCCCACTCTCAGTGGGTCTCACTTGGAAGCAGAGGTAGGACTTCGGGAGTCTGTGGTGTGATGGAGGGGAAAATCTGCAGTGAGCTGGTGGCCTGGGCCGGGCTTTCCCTGCCCAGGTGTGTGGAATGAAGAGTGGTCTGGGACAAGCAGAAGGAGAGTTTGATAGAAAGTAAGCGATCCTGTAAATGGACGCAGCAGAACGCCCGGTGCTTTGGGGGCAGCTAAAGCATTTCTTACTAGCGCACACATGGCTTCATGTGCTCTGGCCTTCAAAGTGTGATGCTCCATGAAGCAAGCCCTCCTCCATGGAGGGAGAAGGATTCCTACCACTCCTGGTGCTCACTCTGGTCACCTCTTCTTCCAAGTCTCCCTTCTAGATGGACCTATAGAAAAGCAGTAACAAGCTGTCTCTCGGAACATCCCTGGGCAGCTCTCAGCAAGTGAAGAGTATTTAGGGAGTGAGCTTCTGGAGAGGGACAAAGTCATTCTCCAAAATTATCCAACCTTGCTAAAACCATTCCAGTAAACATCAGGAGCTAGATGGGATTGCTTGTCATCAATATTAACTACTTAATATTGGCTTAGGGATTCTAGTGAGTGCAATGATGTTTTAAAAAATGAAATAGTTTGTATAAACTTTGGAAAAGAAAAAAAAATAACCCCTTTTGCTGGATCTGCAGTTGTATTCTTGGAAAATTCGTGTCTAGAAAAAAAATACTAGAATGAATAAAAGGATTGTGTAGGTGGTTATGTATAAGATAAGTGCATACAAATCATGAGCTTTTCCCCATATTACCATAAGCACCTAAAATAAATATGCAGAAAACAGTCCATTCTCAGTAGCAGTAACAATTATAAGAGATTTATAAAGGCATACTTTGTTCTTGGAGAAGAAGACTTAGAATTATAAATACATTTTCCTAACCCTAATGTAAAGATCGAATCAAGCTTTAATGAGAATCTCAATAGATTTTCCCCTTGGAATTGGATAAAATAATCTTAAATATCACATTGCAAAATAAATGTCCAAAAATAGCTTAAAAATAAGACTAAAAAGGAGGATTTTCTAGAGTTGGATTTGCATTCCCAGATATCAGAACAATTTGTAATTATATAAATACGATGTTGTCTTAGGAATAGAGAAACAGACAAGCATAATAGAATAAGGAAACTAGAAAACAATTGAAGTATATGTGAGGACTTAATATACTTCAAAGGTGATTCAATGGGGAAATGATGGATTTTTACATAAATGGTGCTGGTACAACCGTTTCTTCATCTGGATAGAGATAAAATTAGACTCAATCTTATATCGTGTTCAAAAATCAAATAAATTTCAGATGGATTAAAGATGCACATGCAAAAAAAAAAAACCCACCAAAAATGCAATAAAATCTAAGAAACCTCATGAATAACTTAGGATAGAGGACACTTTTTTAACTAAAACCAGACACTATGAAAGAATATATAAATGTATACATATGTATACAAAACACCAGCGAAGTCAGAGACCATGAATAATGTCCATAAACAAATGATAAATATGGAAAAAGAGCTCCAATGTAGAAGACAGAGCAAGATTTTCTCTGTAATATTTGAAGAGCTCTTATAAATCCATAAGATACAAATCATCCAACAAAAAAAAAAATGGCAAAGGAAATGGAAAAGCAATTCACTACAGAAAAATAAAACTGGTAACAAACACCTGAAGAGGTCCTCACTCTCACTCAGGGAAATGCACCAGTAACAAGCTATCTCTTTAGTCCCACCCGACTGGAAACAATTTCTAAGAACCAAAATGTATGTCCCCTCCCAGCCAGCAATCCCCTTCCTGGGTATATATTCCACAGAAGTAAAACACCAAATGTGAATCTCTCCTTGTAGCTCTTACTGCAGCCTTGTTTGTACTGCTAAAATAATCAGGAGACAAGTAAGGGCCAATTAAGAAGGGAATGGATACAAAAAGTATGGGCCCATCACACCATCACATATTGCACAACTTTAAAAAGAAAAATTTAGGGATGCCTGGGTTGCTCAGTTGGCTAAGTGTCTGCCTTAGGCTCAGGTAATGATTCCAGGGTCCTGGGATTGAGCCCTGCATTAGGCTCCCTGCTTAGCAGAGAGTCTGCTTCTCCCTCTGTGATCTCTCTCTCTTTCAAATAAATAAATAAAAATGTTAAAAAATAAAAAAATAAAAATTTTGAAAAAAGAATTGAGGACAATTCCATTTGACTTGGGGGGATTTTTGTGACATATTGTTGACTGAGAAACACATGATGCTAGAAAGCTTGTGTAATAGAATTTCCATTGTTGTCCAATAAGTAATGACCCATCCTCAGTATATGTACTATTGTGCATGTCAGTGTGGAGAAAAAGATCCAGAAGGATACCTATGAGGTTTAGCAGTCTGCCGAGAGGACTTGTGGAAGAGAAGGCCAGAAAAAGGAAAAAAGAAAGAAAAGACTGCAACACACCCCCACTCCCATATCTGTGACATGATTTAATTTATACTTTAAAAAATATTAATATTATATTTATGTGCATATTTATTTTTATATGTGTGCACAGTTACCAGTGTAACTGACTGGTAAAAGAAAAAATTAACAGAAACTGTGATTTTCAAAAACATGCTAATGCTACCTTGAGTTTATATTGCTGTTTTCTCTCAAAGAATTCTTAATGATTTTATGTATACCATTATTTTTCATCCTCATGACTTCCTGGGAGGTGTGACTTAAATGTCAAATCTCACAGGGCTCTCTGCCTGGCCCCAGTGATGGCTATGTGCAGGGAGATGCTGGGAACAGCCCTCCCCCAGTCCTCTTTGTGGGCGAGTGTTGGGGGGAGGGCTGGGCTTTGTTGCTGGGCTCTGCCAGCCTGCGGGTGGGCTCCGGGTTTCTCTAGGCTCCTTTGTAATGTGCCCACTCCTCTAGATACAGCTCACTCTCTTAGATGAAAAGGAAACTTCAGGGTTTTACCTGGGTTTGGAACCCAGTCAAGGCACCAGGGCAGAGAGAACAATCAGTCAAGGAAAAAAGCCTGAGGAACGACTTCCGGGGACTGACATAGCTAGATCACTAAGTGAGAGAACTAGTTCTAGTAGGTAGTGAATGCACTGTTCAGTACAGTGAAAGCAGTGGGGCTCTTCCCGACAGAGGCTGCCGGGCGGGGTGAGCGGGGGGTGGGGGGTGCTGGGGGGCGGGTGGAGGGTGTGAAGAGCATGGGTTTGGAATGTAAGATCAAGAAAAAAATCTTGGTTTTACCACTTCTGTGGAAAAGTATTTAACTTCTCTGAGCTTGAAAACCAAATCCTCCCCAAATAACTCTTACGTGCTAGATAATTGCAAGGTCATAACGAGGGGTGACTATGAAAGGATCCGACGCTGTCTGGCACCTAGGAGGAGCTCAACCAGCAGATGGTAGGAAACCTGTGTCTGGAAAGCCTGTTGGGATTTGGCCCTGTGTTCTCTCCATTTCTTCTGTCCTCCCTCTCAAGCTCTCTTCAAACTTTTCCTGAGTTGCTATCACGCCAAATACCGGGCCTTGGAACCCTCACAGTCTAATGAAGGAGACTGAGAAGAATATAAATACTCCGCAGTGGGCTAGGGCTTTTTTTTTTTTTAAAGATTTTATTTATTTATTTGACAGAGAGAGACACAGCGAGAGAGGGAACACAAGCAGGGGGAGTGGGAGAGGGAGAAGCAGGCTTCCCGCCAAGCAGGGAGCCCGATGCGGGGCTCGATCCCAGGACCCTGGAATCATGACCTGCGCTGAAGGCAGACGCTTAACGACTGAGCCACCCAGGCGCCCCGGGCTAGGGCTTTTAATCGAGAGACATACCAAGTGCTGTGGGGACGTAGGACGATAATGGCACAGGTGTGCAAGAGCCAGGAAAGGTTTAAAGACAGAGTGCTATTTAAGAGCTCATCTGCTTGCCTGGGGGAGGGAGAATAGTAGTAATGGGTACGATGCACCAGTGTGAAATAAGCTTATGGACAGGAAGACAGATATGCAAAAAAAAAAAAAAAAAAAAAAACAAAAAAAAAAAAAAATTTTTATTTTTTGCTTTCATTTTTTGAAAAAAAATAAAAGGATTTGAAAAAGAATTTTGTGCTACTGCTTTTTACCCTGGCTTGCGACAATGGTTTAGACCCTGTAGAACGGAGGTGTAGAAAGAGTTTGGCAGCTTATAGGGACAACTAAATAAGATCTTATAAATCAGAACTGGACAGGCAACCTTCCAGATGGCCCCCAATGATCCCTGCCTGCTGGTTTCCAAGCCCTTATGTAGTCCCCTCTCATATGGCAGCTTATAGGGACAACTAAATAAGATCTTATAAATCAGAACTGGACAGGCAACCTTCCAGATGGCCCCCAATGATCCCTGCCTGCTGGTTTCCAAGCCCTTATGTAGTCCCCTCTCATACTATGTCAGGGTTGGTCTGGGTGACCAATAGAATACAAAAGATCACTTCTGAGTGGAAGTGATCAAATTCAGGGGCTCTCTCCTTCTTGGGTCACTTACTCTGGGGGAAGCCGGCTTCCAAGTTGTGGGGACACTCAGGTGGCCTTGGGAGTCCACATGAAGGAGATCAGATCTGCCCACAAGCATGGGGTGAGCTTGAAAGCGCCTCTGTCAGCCATCAAGCCTCAGATAACTGCAGCTCTGGCTGACAGCTTAATTGGAATCTCATGAGAGACAATGAGCCAGAACAACCTAGCTAAGCTGCTTTTGGATTCCTGATCCACAGAAGCTTCCAGATAATAAATATCTGCTGTTTTAAGAATAATTTATTATGCAGCAATATATATTCATTCCCAATTCTTTGCTTTTTCTGCATCAATGCCCTTTGCTATATAATAATGCAGTTTCTCCTACTAGAGGCAGAATATATTTCCCTGCTCCATTGATGTTGAACTGGGTCGTGTAACTTGCTCTGGCTAAGGAAATTGGGCAAATATGACAGTATGTCCATTCTTAGCCATCTAGGCCTTAAGATGTATCACGTGTTTCTGCCCTCCTTTCTGGGAGCTTCCATATTCCTCCATGAAGAGGAGCGGGCAGCAACTGTTCTGGTAGCTGATGCCCTTTGAGCCTGGGCCCCATAAAGCACACACATTAACAGAGCCACTCCTGCCAATTTGCAAACTTGGGAGGCTGAGAACAAATTATTCTTGTTTCAAGCCACAAAGTTTAGGGTGATTGTGACACAGAATTAATGTGGTAATAAATGATTGATGCTGTCCCCTTAGACATGTCAGCAGAAAAGGCACATGAAGATTGGACATGAGAGATGAGACCAGAAATTCAGGTCATGGCTACATTTGGAAGGGCCTTGAGAACCAAGTTACGGAGTTCAGATTTTATTCTGTGGATCCCCCAGAACAATTCATTTTGGGTAGAACACTTTGGTGACAGTGCAGAGCATGGATTAAAGAAGGCAAGAATACAGACCAAAGTCCAGGCAGGAAACTTTGCAAGAGTCCGTATGAGATGTGACAAGGGCCTGAATTAGGGCACAGGCAGTGATAATGAAAGGAGAAGATCAATTTAAACTTGAGACTATCTCCTGAAACAACTTCTCTGTTTACCAAGGGAATGTATAAGGAGAGAAAGTCTCCCACTGCAGACTTATGCCTGCCTTAAACCAGGAAGCCCACTGACTGGAAGGGTTGATTAACTTGATTAAATCATTTCCAGGCAGATCTCATTATTCACTCCTCTTGGATCTTTGGAAGAAGTTCAAGTTACTACATACGATGTTGGGCAAATCCACTGTCCACAAGCCTGCGGGGGTACAACTGAGCCTCAAGTGGGTGTCCCACCCTGCTTTCAAGAGAACATTCCCTTTGCATACATATAGATAATTTATCTTTCTCTCTTTGACTCCACTCCAGCCATTTCCTCCAAAGTTATGGGAGTATGGATTAGCTGTGGGTTTCTTTGGTAAAAGAACTCTCAGATGAAGCTCAGAGGTTTCCTATAGAAAACTTGGTTGAAATAAGGCAAAGGCTTCTTGAGAAATCTTTTCAGTTTATACCACGAAATATGAATTAAAATGAGTATTACAAGTAGGACATGTTTGGAAGACTTTTCTCCTCACTCTGAAGTCACAAGCTGGGCTAGCAAAATTTGGATCCATCTGGCATTGTCTATACATTAATGTGTTAGCTGGGAGGAGTCATGTTATTGCCAAAGGGTGGGAGGTGTCGCAGACTGATTATTATGCCTCCATGTTGGAACAAAGGTGTGTTTTTTGCGCGCGGGAGTATGCTCAACAAAGCCTGATAGATACTTGTTAATGTGAAATATTCATAAGATTGGTGTAGTCCACATCTGTCTGGCAGAATTACAAACTCCATATTCTTAACAGATGGAATTTGGGAAACCTGTAAATGGATCAGGGATTTCTGAATGTGAGAGACTTAAGAGTCATGAGACACAGGATCCTATCAGATCACTTGTGATCTAATCTCAGGCCAAGTTGTGATGTAGTGAAGGGCAATTCATGCTCTCCATGTCTCAGTTTTGTCATATTTCACTATAGAAATTACCCTACTGGTCTGTTGAGAGAATTAATCAGCATTTGCAAAGAATTTACAAAGACCTTTGATAACTGGACAGCAGCTAGAGGGTGCAATATAATAGCTATTTCTTCAAGATAGGGGGTTATAGATTGCTGTGGGCCTCTTTGGTAAATGAACTCTGAAGCTTGGGACCAAGAGATTAGAAACAGTATTTTTGGTATGATCTGAAGTGTCAAGTTTTACAGCTGGTAGTAAGATTCAGGGCTTCTATCATCTAGGAGACTGATATGACTTGAAGAGAAGTTTGAGTAAGCGAGAGGTTGAGTACAAAGACCCATTCTGAAACCACAACCACCTGTTACCTTGACTATCACAGCAAAGATGGCTTTGCAGTAATCTTCTTTGGAAACAGTGCCGTTAAGTCAACAAGGGCTGCCAATACCAGTGATGGCAATGACCCCATGAGTCACGTGCACATTGGCCTCAATGATAAGGAATCAGGGTCTGTTAGTGCTGAATATGGTTGTTGAGAGCTAAACACAAAAATTGTACTCACAAAATGCAGTTAGACTCTGGGACTTGTGTGGATTAAAAAAAAAAAGAAAGAAAAAACCACACAAAACACTGGTGCCTGGTTGGCTCAATTGGTGTGACTCTTGATCTTGGGGTTATGAGTTCAAGCCCCACATGGGGTGTAGAGTCTACTTAAAAAAAAATTCTGCTGTGTTTTTTTGTCTAGCTCCAGGGTTTTCCACCAGGAGACTTTTTACAGTACATGAAAGCAGGAAAGGTCCTCTGAAGAGTCTCACTTTGGGGATGAGGATGACGGCAAACAGGTGAAGTGACTACCCCAGGTCATACAGCTTATTTGGGGCCAAGTTGGAGCTTAGCACGGGTTAGGTCTCCTAATTTCCAATCCATTAAGTATTTTTACTATTTTAGCACTTTGGTTCCTGCTTCTTGAAATTGATCATATCCCACTCCGACTCCCAGAAGCAAGCACCTGCCTCTTTGAAATGAAATAGTAGATAAACCTGCTTCTGACTTCCTTGCTCCATCCTGAGGAGTTTCTTGGAGGTCTGCCTGACTCCAAGCAGAAGGGTTGCCCATTAGCTTGGGCTTCTCCTCTACCAACCTCACCGGACCTGACCTTTCTCCCCCACATACTTTCCTTTCCCCCCAACCTACCCAAGTAGCAGAAAATCTTTCATACCTACATTTTATGTTACACTTCTCAAGGAATATTTGAATTTTACTAGCTCCTTTTAATATAAGAACCCAAGGGGTGGTTAATGGTAGTAAGTATATACTTAGGGAATCTAACTGGGGAATTCAGTTAGGACAAGTTGATTTTCTTGTGCTCTTGAAAATCGTACCTTGTAGCTGGCCCCTTACTCTGCCAAAGCACACAGCAACACTTAGACCCCACTACTTTGTCTTAAAGAAAAAAGGTGACTCATAGTTCAGGGGATGTTTTCATATAAAGTAAATCAGTAGTTTTATAGTTATAACCCATTCTGTGAGATACTAAGCAGAGAAGTTGAGATAGGGATGGCCAACCATTAACATGATGGCCAAATGGTAGTTAGCTTATTGCAAAATGTAAAGGAAGTTAGAACATAATTTTTAAGTCCTACCACCTACTTTGCAAATGTCTGTTAGTTAAATGGGGTATGATAACCTCTCTACAATATAATTACACCTTACTTTTACATGTCATCACACCAGAGAATAACAATGGGACACTTTCTAATATCCTTTATGACCTTACGCAAGTAAATTGTCTTCCCTTATCCCTTAGTCTCATTATTTGTAAATAGGGCTAAGGTCACCTTAATCACATCTCAAAATCAGAACTTAACCACCCTACATTTTCTTTATTCAATTATATCAGTTACCTGTTGCCACACTGAGGTTATATAACAAACAACCACAAAAATTTCAGGGGCATACAATGATGATTTTGTCAAAGGTCACTGTGACTGCTGTGAGACAAACTTGAGTCAAAACTCTGTTCATCACTCAATCTCCTATAAAATCTTACTCTGATTAGTGGACACAGTGGTGCTTTGGATCTCCAGGAAATCAGTGAATGTCCAGTAATCCCTGAAAAGTATGATTAGTTTTCCTTCTTCAGTGTACAGTTGCCTTGATAAATGGCCATAGGTGCCTTTGGGGAAAGGTAGGAAGATTTACAATATAAATTGTGTGTGTAGCAGGGTTCTTATTCAAGGGGACCCCTCTTTATTCAAGGGATTCTGGGTCTGTGAGCTGGCTCAAGTCTAGGAATTGGTTGTTAGATTTCTGTTGATGTAAACTGGCAAAAACATTCAATTATTTTGGTATTTATTGTACCTCCTCATGACTCATGCTTTGTACCTTGCTCTCTTGGGTCTTCTGGGACTTGAGTCTAGTTCTAGGAGCAGGAAGAGGTGGTAGGATTAGGTCTGAAGGAAGATCAGCAGTTCCCTGCAAGGCAAAATATCTCAGGGGAGGTAATTACAGGTTCTTTACCCAAAAGGAGACTAACCTCCTTAGACAGGGATTGATGGGCTGCTTCTCCTGGCAAAGGAGGCTTAGTAGAGTCCAAGGGTTCAAGTTGCCCAGCTTCATTGGAATTTATCCATAAAACCCCATCCTGATATTCAAGGTCCCACTCTTTGCCAAATAATACCTAATGAGGGAAGCTGTGTGACAGGGAAGTCAATTTGCATCACAATTCAGCCACCTGCAAGAGTGGCTTTTGGAAATCTTGGCCCTAAGGCTGGAGGAGATAAAGAATTCTATTAGGGAAGTCATATATTTTGGGCCCCTTATGCAGATCTTGAGCTGGAAACTTGCCCTGATTTCATCATTTTCTTTCTCCAAGTCCTCCAGTGCATTTAGAAGCAACCAGCCAAACCACTCCCAGAAGCAAATTTGATATTAGTCAAGGTTCAGAGACGCAGAAACCACTCTGACCAATTCTAGATCATTATATAATAACAAGGAGTTTTTTACAGAAATATGACCTTCTGCAATTGTGGGAGTTTATGTGTCATTGTCACAGTTGTATAGGTATGTTGTATACGTGTTATTTATATATGTATTTTACATATAAACATACATATTTGCATATAGAAGTATATAGGAGATATAGAAAATATATAAGATATAAGAGCATAGAAAACATGTACAAATATGTGGATGTATACATAAATATATACACACACAACTACGTAGAAAATCTGTGGCTTCTGGAAAAAGAGCAGACTAAGAGAACCTGAAACTCTCCCACTACAAATTCTGAGAAAAGCTAAATAAAATGTTTAAAAATTCTTTGAAATTTATATCTGAGCCTACAAGAAAAAAAAAAAAGGGAAATCCCTAGATCCCGGAAATGAAGAGGGAACTGAAAACTGGATCAGTAAGCTTATAAATGGACTTTGGCTGCCCTTGGGGTGCAGAATATGGGTTCCTGCAACCAGGGCCTTGGGCTTGTAGGACTGGAGTATGTGAAATGAGCTGGAGTTTACATGATGTGGAGAGTGAATTTGATGTATCTGCAAAAGCCAGGACATTCAGAGGCTGACGCTGTAATCTCAGTGAAAAGACAAAGAGGAAAAAATCTACACAGTGGCTAAAGGCTCTAAAAGGAAATTTTTCTGTTTCTATGTGGTTTTTGGTGGAAAAAAGTCTGACCTGAGAAAATGAAACTACAGACCTATGCCTTGTATAGGCTTGATATCCAAATTTATATTGCCCACATAGTCCAGGACTTCAAAATGCATAATAAATGATGTAAAACTTAGTGATAAATTGTCAAGCAGTGATATAAACAATAACAGCACCAACAAAATGATGACTACTCTAGGGCTGTAATTTCAAGGTGGAATTAAAGTAGAAGGAAATGATGATATGTAGGAGAGTTTACTGATTTAAAAGTTCTATTGTTCTTCTATCATGTATGAAGAAGTTAGAAATATTGGTTAAATTTAGATTTTGTTGATTAATCATGTATGTAGAATTTTAAGAGTAATCCTCAAAATATAGAAATAAAAAAAAACAACTTCAAAACCAGAAGAAAACAAAGAGGAAGTAGAAAATATGATAAGTCCAGAAGAATTTAAGAAAAGCAAAAGCAGCAATGAAAAGGGTCAATAGGTAGCACAACATAAAATTATAGAAATAGATCCAGCCAAATGGATCAGTAATCGTGATAAATGTAAATGGGCTAAATTCACAAGTTCAAATACAGAGGCTCAGATTATATTTAAAAACTCCCACAATTCTATAATCTAGATATATGATGGCTTCAAAGTACAGTGTCACAAAAAGTTGAAAATAAAATGCTGGTGAAAGTGATACCATGAGAACACTAACACAAAGAAAGCTTAATATCAAATAAAGCAGACTTTAAAACACCCCCCCCCACACACATTATTATAAAGAAGGTTATTACAATAAAAAGCAATAGAAAAGAACAATTTTTGAGAAAGGTATTACAACACAGTATCAAAGTATATAACCCCCAAATTGAAGAACTCCAAGGAGAAATTGATAAATCAGCAACCACACAGTAGGAAATTTTACCACATATATTGCTTAGAAATTGATAGTTCAAGAAGAGAACAAACAAGTTAGGACATAGAAATCTTGACTAATACAATTAGTATAGTAGATCTTACGGATTTCTTAAAACCCTATATCCATCAATTAGAAAATATATGTTGATTTTAAGGGCAATTGTAGCATTTACAAAAGTTGATTACTTGGAGTGAATTGATTAGGGGTGGATCTCAGGGATCCGTTGTTTTAAAGTTCCCCAAGAGATTCTAATGTGAGTTGGGATTGAGAAACACTATAAAACAGCAATTAAAAATGAATGTACCAAGTGCTCATCACAATAAATGTACTCTTACTCCCCTTCACCTATTTCACCCATCCCCCCACCTGCCTCCTCTCTGACAATCACCAGTTTGTTCTCTATATTTAAGAGTCTGTTTTTTGTCTCTTTTTTTCTTTGTTCATTTGTTTTGATTCTTAAATTCCAGATATAAGTGAAATGATATGGTATTTATCTTTTCCTGATTATTTCACTTAGCATTATACCCTCTAGATCCATCTATGTTGTTACAAATGACAAGATTTCATTCTTTTCTAATGGCTGAGTAATATCACATTGTATTTATACACCACATCTGTATCCATTCCTCTCTGGATGGACACTTGGGCTGCTTCCATATTTTGACTATTGTAAATAATGCTGCAATAAAAATAGGGGTGAATATATCTTCTCAAATTAGTGTTTCTGTTCACTATATTGTACATCTGAAACTAATATACAACTGTATGTTAATTATACTGGAATTTTAAAAATAAATGAATAAAAATTTTGAAAAAATTAATGCACTAGGGGTGTCTGGGCGACTCAGTTGGTTAAGCAAATGACTTCAGCTCAGGTCATGATCTCAGGATCCTGGGAATGAGCCCCATATTGGGGTCTGTGCTCAGCGGAGAGTCTGGTTGTCCCTCTGCCCCTCTCCCCACTCATGCTCTTTCTCTCTCTCTCTCAAACAAATGAATAAAATCGGAAAAAAAATGAATACACTATTTTTTCATATATTGATAATGGATACATCTCTTGAAGCTAATGTTAAGAAAAAAATCCAGTTGTAAAAGGAGCATATACTATATTTATATCATTTGAAAACACAGAAAAATGGTTCTGTTATTTCTAAAAAATAAATAAAACAAATACAGCAAAGTATCAACATGTTTAAATCTGGTCATAGGTGTGTGGATAGCTGTTATATGATTTTTGTACTTTTGTATATTTGAAATATTTCATATTTTAAAAATTGAACAAAAAATAAATTTATAGATGAATTAGATTCATGTGCATGGGTAATTCAGAGTCAGTTTGTTGACCAGGGAAGAAGATATAACCGACCTTTTTTATAGGATTTTACAGAATGACATTATCTTGGTGATTCTACCATGGACCTAGATCTTTCAGGCTCAAAATTTTGATTTGATAGCAAATCAATTCACAGTGAAAAAAGCATTCAGCGACCTAAATATTCCTGCTGTTGGACACCTTCTCAGGCTTATAGAATGTTGGAAGAGAAGTCCTAAGGGGAAGTTTGTTTAATGCATACCAAAGTACACTAAGTGGAATTGTTTAAACAATGATTTTGTTTAACAGCATCAGGCTCTGATTAACACCTGACGCAGCTGTCTCATAATTGGATTGACCTTGGCAATGTGACTGGAAATTCTCCAAGTTCATTTGCAAAGTTTTTCTCTCCTCTGGACAGAGCTGGAAGGGCAGTGTCTACATTTGAGTTTGTGAATGTCATTTTTTAGGTATTCAAGGCTGAACAATACCTCTCCATTCCTTCTACTTCCAAGTATCTTTAGGTTGATTAATAGAAGTTCTACTCTGCAAAGGCTTGAGACATTCTGTCTCCTTGCAGTAACTTTCTACTTCTTAGCTTTGATCAAATTTAGGTTGGTTTCATAATTTGCTTCTTTTATTTCCAAAGAACTTAAGGGATAACGTTGGACTGTATGTCCCAAGGGATGACACAGTGACCATAGTACTTTCCTGCTTAAAACACTTTTATGGCTCCCTCTTTCCTGGGTTAAGGCTCAAGCTCCCTACAATGACAGGACCTGGTTCCTGCTTATAGCTACAGTCTTCTCCTCTGTCCTTTTTGGTCAAGCACTCTACACTCAGCAATGTTGCACTAATCCTACTTCTTGTTTCCCATACACTGTGCTATTTCTCTCCTCTGCCTTGGCTCCACTTGCCTAGAGGGCTAACCCATTCCCTGCTCTCTTCACTTGCTAGATGCTACCTGATGTGCACTACTCACTTGGATGTTACCTTCACTAGGGAGCCTCTGCTACCCTCCACACCTCCCACCTTGAACTCACCACCCTTCCTCTGGACCCCATAGACACTTTCGAAGGCTTCAATTTTGGCACTTAGCACACAGTGTTTGAAAATTTCTGTGTATGTCTGTCTTCCCAACTGGATCGGTTGCTCCAACAAATGCAAGAATCGTGTCATTTTAATTGTCTATCCTGTAATGTCCTCAATGCTGGTCACTAACTATTTCTAACTCCCTGCTTCATGGTAGGATTGTACTTCTGATCCCTCTGAAGCCATGTGACTGGTTCTGGCCAATGATTTATGTGTGAAAGTGATTTGTTTAAGTCCTGGGCCAGAAAAGTGAATTGCCAGTTGGACACCTTCTAGAATACCCTGGCTGTTCCCTTGGCTGACTGGCAATATACTGGTACTGACTGCTCTGTCAACCTAATCCCAGAGTGAGGATGATGAAGATGGCAAACAGATCCCCAGACAACCTATGGTGCACATTTAGCATGAATATAAAATAAACTTTCTCTGTTTTAAACCACTATGATGCGGGCTTGTGTGATACCACAATATGAGCAAGTCTATCCTGACTGATATATATCCCCAGCGTTTGGCATGGCGCGGGCACCTGTAGGTGCTTAATAAATGTTTACTGAAAAAAAACTCAACTACTCTAGGAGAAAATTTAATCAACTAGTGTTTGTGAAACTACCAGGCATGCAGTAGGCACTTACTAAATATTAATTGGATCCACGGGAGACATCTATATTTTGGGCTTCTTTTTAAATAGTTACTTCAGTTGGGTGTGAGGATAAGTGTCTGCTGGAATGAAAATTAATTACTAAGTTAGAAACAGTCATCGGGAAGAAAAGGAATATCATTTATAGCCAAAGATAAAAAGTGCTTAGGGAACACATTTCGCAAGTAGAATATGTAATACCCCAAATTAAACAAGCATCCTATTAAAAAAGAGTCAGCATTTGAAAATTCTGTCCCAGGTCTCTTGTACTCCTGGCAAAATGTATAATTTGTTTTATAATCATTCATTTAGCTCTTCAGTGCCCTTTCCAGATTCTACAGGTTTTTCTAAGGTAGAAAAAGACTCATTTATGATCAGCAGTAGGGGACTGGAGGGAAGGGGGGATAAAGCATGGAAAATGTTTATTTTGAATCATTTTCTTGGCTTCTCTCGTTGTTGCTGCTTGCCAGAGCAGCATGGCAGCTGAAACTGGATTCTTGATAGCTGAACAAGTAAAATTAATTAATAAATAAGCAGCCACTAATGTTTACTGAGTAGGTGATAATGTTCTAAGAATTCACAGAGTGCAAAAGATAAATAAAACTCCCACAAGAAACTTAGAAAATGCCTAGATTAACTGCACAAGAAGCCACGTGTAAAGGTACAAGGGATCTTTATTGATCTGTGCTGGACAAAGACCAGGTGTATGTGTTAGCAGGTGTGAACATGTATTTTCCTTCTGTGCAAAGCAGAGTGCTTGTATGTGTGAACTAGTAACTTTCACACTGCTTTTCTCCTCCAGGAAGAAGGGCTGCAAGGTCCTGGGAAAACAAGAACGGTGCTCCAAACCTCAGACAGTTCACAGAAACAGGAAGGAAGATGGTCTTTGAACATATGAAAATGTTTAAGACCTTACTTTTAATAACAGAAATATACACAAAAACTTCACTGAGATACAATTTTCTTACCTATCAGATTGGCAAAAGTGTAAAAGATTGACAATATATTTTGTTGGTGAGGTTGTGGTGAAATAGGCAAAATCTTATACATTGCTGGGGGAATGCAAAATGGTACAGATCCCATGGATGGGAATTTGACATATTTAGTAAAATTACATATGCATTTGCCCTTTGATCTGGTCATCTAACTTCTAGGAATTTATCCTAATAATATGTTGGAAAAGTACAAAAAACGCTTTTATATATGACTACACACTGTAGAATTTTTTATAATAGTAAAAGATTGGAAACTAATTGAATAAACTATGGTACGCCCTCCCAGTGGAACACTCTGCAGCTATAAACAGGAAGGTTATCTCTATACACTGCCATGGAGTTATCAGCTCAATAAGATATTTATTAAAAAAAAAATTAAGATGGCAAAGTGTAATAGTAGTCTAACATTTATCTAAGGAAGGGTGATATGAGTATATGTGTGTTTACTTGCTGATAATTAAAGAACCATAAAATAAATGAAATAATTACTTAAAGGAATAAGAAGGAGGGGGATAAAGAGGATAGAGCTAGGAGTTAGACTTTTCTTTTTTTTTTCTTTTTTTAAAGATTTTATTTATTTATTTGAGAGAGAGAGAATGAGAGACAGAGAGCATGAGAGGGAGGAGGGTCAGAGGGAGAAGCAGACTCCCTGCCGAGCAGGGAGCCCGATGCGGGACTCGATCCCGGGACTCCAGGATCATGACCTGAGCCGAAGGCAGTCGCTTAACCAACTGAGCCACCCAGGCGCCCTAGAAGTTAGACTTTTCTGAATGTACTTTGTTTTGTAGCTATAACATTGGTACAATGTAAATGTCTTATATAATGACAAAAATTAAATCAAAATTAAAGAAGCAATTCCTTAAAATAAGAAACAAGTTATTTAAAATGATCATATGACTATATTATAGCCCTAGTGTGATAAACTGTGAAGATAAAAAGAACTGCAAAAAAAAAAAACCCCCCAAAACCCCAATAACAACAAACAACTTAATGATGGCACTGTCTGTAGTGTTCCCTGAAATGGTTACATGTATTATAGTATAAAGCAAATAAATGATGATGTTAAAGAGATTAGAAACTAAGATTTGCCATGTAAGAGGAGAAAGGATACAAAATCACAGAAGCAAAGTCTTGTAATCCTAAAGTTGATTTAAAAATAACAATATGAATTTATGATGTATTAAAAAAATACTTCTTGCCTGGTTCTGTCAACCCAATAGCAGTAAATACCCCTTATGTCCACACTATAGCATCTAAAGAACATTTTCCAGTAAAAGGAACCAGGGCTTTTGGAGAAGTGGATGTTCCAGGTCTAAAGGCAGGAAATGGACAAGAAGAGCCTGGTATCTTGTCATATTAGATTGCAGGGAAGTTATCAAAGACTATTAGGCTTGTGTCAAACTTTCTCAGGAGCCAACTAAAGCTAATTGGCCATCTCTGGAGGATGCGAAGGACCAACTCAGTGTCCTGAATTATTCACAAGTAGAAGGAGAAAGTTAAGCATTTATCTTTCCTTTCAGGAGCCAACTCTATTTCCGGGTAAGCAAGTAGTTAATGAGAAGAATTTTCTCTTTATATGAGTATTCCAACTAATAAGGAAGAATGACAGAACTGGGATAGCACTATTTTACAACTTCTAATGGAAATAATGGATCTAGGTAATAACCATCAATAGCTGCTAATACCACGAAAAGAGAGACAACCAGTGGGTGCACACAACACCACCTATGAAATATTCTTGTAAAAAGATTAAATCTGAATTGAACTCAGCTTCTAGGTCGAACATCAATTTACATAGGAAGTTGAATAGACAAAACTGAAACAAAACCGAGAGAATGCAATCAGCCAAAACCAGAAGGTGAGACTCCAAGGTCAAACAAACCAGTTTATTCAAAAAATGCATTAAAAAAAAAAAAAAAAGACTATGTATAGATGAAAATAGCCTTAAGGTCAATATCAAACAGATGATACTGTCCTCTGTTTAGATCCTAATTTGAACAAATCAAAATAAACAACATTAAAAATTATGTGCAAATCTAGTTAGTCTTCAAATTTTTCTGGTCATCCTATGAAAATGAACATGGTCTGGATATATTTGGTGATTTTAAAGAACTGTTCATTTTTGGAGCTATAACACTGATAATGTGGTTAGGTTTAAAACCCTACTCCCCAAGGTTTTATAAGTTTATATTGAAATCTTTATGGATGAAATGATATGTCTGTGATTTCCTTCAGAATAAATCCTAAGTATGAGTATGTTGGAGAGGTAGGGGGAAGTTTGGCAGTGGATGGAGCTATAGATAAAATAAGAGGGACAATGAGTTACAGGCTATCGTAGCTGAGTGTCTATGTGTTGTTTGTTACGTTGAGTATTTCTGGATTGTATTTGTTCAAGACAGTGCCTGGCAAATAGTAAGCACTCAGTGGATAGGTCTCCGAGGGGATCTGGGGCTTGGACATTCTGGAGTTCTGGGAGACAGTATAGAATATCTTCCCTTGTGGATCCTAGATAATCCATGTGTAAAAAAAAAGAGAGGAGACTTTTTTTTTTTTTAAATCATAGTAACAGACTACCCGCATTGTTCTGTACCTTACTTTTTGTCACTTAATAATATCTCTTGGTAATTGTTCCATATCAGTGCCCAGAGAGCTTCCTCATTCTGGGTTTTTTTTTTCTTGCAACTGTTCTGTTTTCCACTTATGGTTATGCTATATTATATTTAACCCACTCTTTACTGAGTGCATGTAATATCCCACTTGTTTTTTCATTTTGAGTGCAGTATTTAGGAACTCATTCCAATAGGATGCAGGAAGGGTTTTATTTCCCACAAAGAGCTCCATGGCTCCATAACTTGCTCAGCTGTCAGAAACAAATCAAGACACTTTCTTGACAGTTGTATACCCCTACCCACTCCACCATCAAATGAGTGCACTCCACAACTCTCCCATAAATAACAATTAAATCAACTTATTTTTGAGTAAGCACCTTGGGAGACACACCCCTTGAGTGTGGGTTTAGTTTGGTTTGATCGGGGTGTGTGTCGGGTGGGTGGGGCAGGATGGATAGTTCTTTATTGTTGTTTGTCATGTTTGAATTCAGATCTTCTTTACTAGCGGGGGCCAGAGTCTTCAAGCTTCCAACAGGAGTTTCTAGAGCCCCTGAACCTTCAGAGAATGATATCAAAGCTCTTGGCAGGTGTAAGAGAGTCAAAGGAAGTGTCTTTACATAGGGCTGCTTGGAAATGGGGCAAGTAGCTAGGTAAAAAAAGTGCAAAAGCGGAAAATGGCCCAGGGTATTTTTAAACCTCTTACAAATAGGAGCAAACCCAAATTTAACACTGGCTCGTTGTTTAATGTGGCTTTCTCTTTCACCCACCTTCTCTTCAAAGGGATAGTTTTTTCCTCTCTCTGCTGCAATATACATGGGCTCAGTTAGTAACTACTCAACTCCAACGGGCAAAGCAAGCGAACGCTTGTGAGAACTGCACTCAAAAAGCAAAGGAAGCTGAAGTTAAAACCACACCTCCTTCCCCTCCAGGTGACAAAGATAACCTTCCCTGGTCTGGCCTCAACGTTCCAGCAGTAAGCAAGCTGAAGCGAAGGGCAGGAAAGAGAAAGCAGAACTGGGGGTCCTCCCCACCTGCCCAATTCGCTTACTCCCCTGTCTCCTGGCCTCTCCAGTTCTCCACTCCACCCAGAGCGTGCCCAGTGCAGAGACGGCAGGGGAACTTGCAGCACCAGGTCCCTTAAACCTGTTTTTTCTTCTCTCAAAGTAGCTCTTAGAAAGGGTAGTGATAAAAATGCATTCGCATTATGGTATAGAAAGATACCATAGAGGCATCTATAGTATAGATAATTAATGAGCTTTTATGTATGATTCCTTCCGGGGATACTCTTAAGACAAATGGCTCTTCGGGGGCATGACAGGCATCAGGGATTCATGAATGGGAGATAGTTTGGGTAGAGGGTGCTCTAGATTCTAAAATCATATGAATGGCTACCTACACATGTATGCAAAAACACAGCAGTCTACAGCCCTACACACATTTAAAACATGCATAAAACACTCCCTGTTAAGTGACCTGGATTCCTACACTCCTGTGCAGACAGGCAAAGGACCTTGATTTGAGTGAAACTGGCACATAGATGCAATGACCAGGGCCCAGGCCATCTGAGCCCATCCATCCCTGGCATGCTGGGTCGCTTTAGCCTCCAAGTCTTGGAATTTGTGTAGTATGAAGTTACATCAAGGTGCTTAGGTCAGAAGCCTGGTGATACTCCTCAATATAAAAATACTCATCCATTTCATTCATTCACCTATTCACATTCAACATTTTATGTGGCCCAGAGCATAGTGCGATCTATTTGGATCTGAATCTCTGCCTTGCGTCGGCCACTGTATTCTGGGACCCTCAGTTTGGAACAGAAGCCACGAAGGGTATACTCAGACTTGCCCTGCTGATTAATTCATAAAATAGATAACTCCCTGGCTTTAATCCCTGAAACTAAGTAACTTCAAGGTTTGGAGTGAGAAGGTACTCAAACTGAAAATGTATGCAAAGCAGCATTCAGATGAGAAGAACTAGCAGATTACAAGTAAGTAAGTAAACCCACAGGCCGTCTTGTGCATTCTCCTTTGCCCTTGTCTGGGAGCCACTTTCTTGCAGCCTGGCTTTCTGTAGCTGTCAAAACCCCAACCTTAAAACTATTGGCTTAGTGATTAGACTCTGGGTTTTGGGGTCAGGAAGTTAGGTCGGGGAGGGGGGTGGAGTTTTTCTGTGGCTGTCTGAGCAACTGTAGAAGAACTGTTTGATTTTTGCAGGCTTCAGAAATGATAACCACCTCCAGTGGGCCTCTGGTAGGTGATAGGCCATGGTGGCAGTACCTTTCTACCTATCTTTGAAGAATGTGAGACTGGGTCAGCTATTTGACATTCAGAGGGGCAGCTCTGAAAGGGGACCAAGCACCAAAGGCCACATAAATGTCTGATGCAAAGGAGGGTAACAAAAGGGGTCCAGGCCTTCACATGCTAGCTCCTCCCTAGGCTCTGACAGATTCTGGAAGAGTGCTCTAGTGACCTGACTTTAAAGCACTCAGGATCCTTTAAATTCTCACTATGAAGAGCAAGAGAACATAAGAGTTTCAGGAGAAATCTGTGGACAGATGCCAGAATGATGTCATTGAATGTCAAGGTTGTGACATTAAGGTTAACAGAAGTCTTTTACTCTCTAGCCATTCTGACAGAGGAAAATGGATCCAAGAGAATCCTATTTTCTGAGACCCATTTAAGGAAAACAGTAGATTAAGTCAAATCTCTTCATAAGAAGGTGAGAATAAATGCCCCTCTTTCCTAAAGCCCGATGGTGAGCTGACAGGCACTCTCCCCCACCCACGTTACACAAGAAGCCCAGGGTTAAAACATGAATAAACACAGGGGTCTGTAATTTCCTTGTTTCAGGAGACGATTATGGCGATGTCTCAGAGTGGTGGAGTCAGCATGCAAACAGGAATAATGTCTGGGCAGGATAATCTGGGTGGTAGTTCTGAGAAAAAGACACAGGGAAACAGGAAACCTTCCTTCCAAGGAGGAAGAGCTGGAAAGGGCCCATCAGCAGGACTGAGAGGGCTTCTGGGCCTCAGAGAGGAGAACCACACAGTAGAATTCCTAGGGCGAAGTTCTTCAGGATTTGGTGAAACAGAGGAAACCCTCCTTTCAATCCTAGCCAAGGAGGGATTTTTGGGGGAAAAACTTGCTCCTCTAGTCACTAAAGGGAGTTGACAGCATAGTCTACATGGGACTGGAAGATAGATCAGGATTTGAATAAAGAAATTGCAACCCTGAGGTGAGGATAAGGTTCCAGACCAGCTCCATTCAACAAATACAATGTGAGCTACATATATACGTTTAAATCGTCTAGTGGCCACATTTTAAAAAGTAAGAAGAAGTAGGTAAAATTAGTTTTATGAATATATTTTACTTAGCTCAATATATCCAAAATATTACCATTAACACATAACCAATATAAGTAATATTTGAGATATTTTACACTAATTTTAATGTTAGGTTAATTAAGATTAGTTTAAAAAAATTTGGTTCCTCATTTGCATTAACTGCATACATTTCAAGTACTCAATAGCACACGTGACTAGTGGCTACCATGTTGGACAGTGCAAGTCTAGAACAAGGGCCCTCAAATTATGGAACATTTTAGCACTTTAAATTTGGATCCAGAAAACGGAATTATATGAATATCTATGTTTTTCCTGAACTTCAGAGTTTATTTTCTCTTGTAAAATTTAGTTGTGTATGTTTGAACAACCATGTGTGGGACTGTGGTGTCCAAGGTGGAGAGTCTATCCTTCGGGAGATTTTTAAGAATGTGGGAAAGGGTCAGAAATGTAGCTGTCATTATTAGTCAGGATAGACTAAATGTTGGTGGTTTTACCCAACAGAAGTTGGGTATGCATCCAACCTGGGCTGGTGAAGAGGGGATTTGGAGGGATGTAGAGAGTGCTCTGCAGGCTTGCTCCTGATCCAATCTGAGAGAGTTTGCTGTCTGAAACACTGAGGGTCACCACAGTAGAGGAAAAGAGTGCTCTGGACAGGCTCACAACTAAATGATGGACCCAGTAGTGACACGAGTCACTTCCCCTCATCGGCTAGAACCAGTTTCCTGGTCACACCCAATCCCAAAATGACCAGGAAGTGTAATTCTGCAATGTACCCAAAAGTCAAGCAGAGAGGTGGAAAACTTGGTGAACAGGACTTGTGACTATATTCTTGACCTTGGCTTGTTGTTGTGAAGCAAATTCAAATTATATCCAGGGATAGAAAGGAGCTCGATGTTGTGCTTTGTGGAGGGGAAGGCCCAGAAAGACACATTTTCAGGTAGGTGAGGTTCAAATAGGAGACACAGGGGAGCAGTATTCTTTTTCCTTCCTCTGACAAGAAATCAGAGATGCAGCTTCTTAATTGTTCTGGGACAAGAGCAACAATCTCTCTTCAGATACTAGATATGGTCAAGGAGCAGAAGTAAACACAAAGGCATTGCCTGTGTTTGGGGAGCAAATTCATCCCAAGCGTTAAACAATAAAAAAATAACCAAGCTCAGATATATTTTCAAAGATAGTGTGCTGACATTAATAAGGGGAAAGGAGATTATTTAAAATGGAAAATATTGCCTTGTTTATTTTTGAATCACAGAATCATCATTTTTGCAGCAGGAAATCTTAACTTCATTTTATAGATTAGAAAATCAGGTAAAAGAGGTTAGATGCATTGCATGAGATGAGTGCCTTGTAAGTCATTGGCCTGGTTGCCATTTAGTGCTGAATTCCTAACTCCCTGATTAAAGTTTTTTTCTATCTTGGTGACATAATTTACATATTGGCAGAATCGGCGGGTCCTCATTATTTCCTGCCTTTCTCTTCATTTCTAGCTCTGTCTTCACGTCTCAATAGATGGAGATAGATGTGAGCTTCATGAGTTCAAGGACCAAAAATCTCCTATTTTCTTTAATTAACATTTCTCTTTGTAGACAAAAAATAAAGCTCGGGATCAGTTATGGGCCTAATTATATGGTCCCTCTCTACCACCCCCCCCATTCATATGTCAAAGCCAAAACCCCCAGTGTGGCTGTAACTGGAGAAAGGGCCTTTAAAGAGATGAATAAGGTCAAATCAGGTCATAAGGGTAGGGCCCTAATCCTGTAGGACTGGTGTCCTTCTAAGAGGAAGGACTCTCTGCACACACAGAGGAACAGCCATATTTAAGTCTCTGGTGTTTTGTTATGACAACCCATGCTGACTAATACAGGGCCCATCCCACAATTTTTCCTCTAGTCATACAGAATGTCTTACTAGGGTAGAGTGAACAGGATATTTCACTGATGCGTTCAATTGCTACCTGAATTCAACCCGGCCTATGTTTGTGGTTGGCACTGTATTGGGTGCTGAAGGGAACATGAAGTACAAGACACTATCTTCAAAAAGTGTAGAGGTGGAGATATAGATGTGGTCTAAAAACAATACTGTGGGTCCAGAAAAATGAATTCTGACTGGGAAGTTGAGAAGCTTCCATAGAGGAGACAGCAGTGGTTGGGTAGGCCTTCTTCCCTCAGCACTCCCATCCCAAATTGTCCTTTCAGTTTGGTTTATTTGTATGGCATCCACACATACATACCATTTCTCAGTGAAACCAACAGGAGCATATTTATTAAAGAAAAAGAAACTAGCATTTATTGAGCACCAACTATGTATAAAGAGCTTATAGATTTTATTTCATAGAAACCTACAATATCTCAATTTTGTATTTTTTTAAGAGGTTTATTTATATGAGAGAGAGAGAGAGAGAGAGAAAGAGCATGGGCAGGGCAGGGGCAGAGGGAGAGGGGGAGAATCTCAAGCAGATTCCCTGCCAAGGGTGGAGCCCATGGTGGGGGGAGGGGGCTCAATTTCACAACCCTGAGATCATGACCTGAGCTGAAATCAAGAGTCACATGCTTAACTGACTGAGCCACCCAGGTGCCCCAATTTTGTATTTTTACACCCACTTTGCAGACGAGAAAACAGACTTAAGGTGAATTGCCTAAAGAGGATAAGCTTATTAGTGATAGAGCTGAGATTTGAATCCAGATCCATTTGACGCCAAAAAACCCCAGCATATTGCCCCTATAAAGTAAAAGATGTTGCTGCTAAATATGTCATAAATATTTCTCAAAGATCAGTTAATTGGTGGACCTGACATTTCATTTTACCTATAGGTTTATTTATTTATCTTCTCAAATTTAGAAGTTCTTGCCACTGATGTATCCCGAGTGCCTTTATTAGTGCCTGGCACATAGTACTTAATACTTATTGAATAAATAATTGCTTTTATTTATTTATTTATTTATTTTTAATTTTATTTTATTATGTTTTGTTAATCACCATACATTACATCATTAGTTTTTGATGTAGTGTTCCATGATTCATTGTTTGTGCATAACACCCAGTGCTCCATGCAGAACGTGCCCTCTTTAATACCCATCACCAGGCTAACCCATCCCCCCACACTCCTTCCCTCTAGAACTCTCAGTTTGTTTCTCAGAGTCCATAGTCTCTCATGGTTCATCTCCCCCTCCAATTTCCCCCCCTTCATTTTTCCCTTCCTGCTTTCTTCTTCTTTTTTTTTTTTTTTAACATATAATGTATTATTTGTTTCAGAGGTACAGGTCTGTGATTCAACAGTCTTGCACAATTCACAGCACTCACCATAGCACATGCCCTCCCCAATGTCTAGCACCCAGCCACCCCATCCCTCCCACCCCCCACCACTCCAGCAACCCTCAGTTTGTTTCCTGAGATTAAGAATTCCTCATATCAGTGAGATCATATGATACATATCTTTCTCTGATTGACTTATTTCGCTTAGCATAATACCCTCTAGTTCCATCTTGCCATTTGCAACGACGTGGATGGAAATAATTGCTTTTAGTTCTTTAAAAGGATGTAAAATGTAGCTTTTGGAACAATAAATAGATACTAGTTCAACTGATCCCTTTACTTGATTGAAATGTAAGGAGGTAGGATCTTGGAAGATTGAGGTTGGTGAAGAGGTTCTTTCAGGCTGTTGAAAGTTTTTGAACTTCTGGAATTTGGGGAGTCACAGAGATTTGAGGAGAAAACCAACAGGCACTTGGCAAAGCCAGCCTAGAGATCAAGACAGATCTGTGGGGCTGCCTTTTTTTTTTTTTAATATTTATTTATTTATTTTAGAGAGAGGGAGAGAGAGCACAGGGGGAGGGGCAGAGGGAGTACGGGAGACAGTCCTAGGCAGACTCCGTGATGAGCTAGGGCCCCAGGCAGGGCTCGATCTCACGACACTGAGATCGTGACCTGAACCAAAATCAAGAGCCCTCTGCCTAACCAACTGAGCCACCCAGGTGCCCCTGTGGGGCTATCTTTATAGGAGGCAGTTGAGGTTATGGAAGGACAGAGTTGAGGGAGAGTTGTAGGGTGAGGCTGGTCTTAAAAGTCTAGATTTTCTGACTTCCTGTTATTAGGAGGCAGGTACATCCCCAACTGAACTATTGTGCTTTTATTTCTCTTCAGTGTCAGCCCCAGATCAGTCCCATCTTCTATCTAACATTCTTTTCTTTATGCCCCTGTTGACACTTTTTGCCTTTTATGGACTTAACTTCTTTCTGCAACCCCATCCTTCAAATCCAAACTCTGTGAAACTCTCCCTGACTTTGGCTCCAACCAATTTATCTCCTTGTGAGTTTCTGCCACTTCGCTATTAACCTAGTGATCTCCGCTTTTCTGATTGCATATCCCTACCAATACCAATAGAGTGTTTCTGAGCGTATCTTCTGATAACGTCCATTTACTGATTCTTTAAACTATATACATGTAACTGCTCTAAAACATTTTACAGAAATGAGAGAAATTTTAAAAGATGAGATAAAAATGAAATAAACAATATTTTAATATATTATGCTAATTGTAATGTCTTCCTGTTCTCATCAGCAAATACTTCTTCTTTTTTGATAATTTCAAAAATTTGTTGACACCTTGCCAGATCTGAAAAGATCATCCTTAAGTTTATCTCCTATTGAAGCTGATGAAGAGCTTATTCCAGAAAAGATGGAAATGTCATCCCTGCCATTTTCTTGTGGTTAACTTGTGCTAAAGTTATTAAGATTATTTTCAACCCATGGCTAATTTACAAAAAGAAAATTTCATGGCATTTGTCCACTTCGTGGGTATTACATTATCCAGTCTTTACTAACTAGTTGACAAATCCAACCAAGTAGGGACCCAGAAGTCCATCTGTCACAATTATTGGAAAGCAGACCAGCCACTGTCAACTCTTCCTCCTTGTGAGAATTCCATTCTTCCCTCAGGACCATGACTGTGTGGCATCTGGTCTAGGCGAAGATCCTAGGGTCACCCTTCCCTTGCAGTATATGCGCCCCCTATTGGGGAACCTGGGCACTTGACGGTTTGTTGGCTTGAATTGTTCTGTTCCTGTGTGCTGCCTCTCTTTAACTTCTCAAATTGTTAGTAAGTCCTTGGAGGTTAAGATGACCATGTTGTTGGTCTCTGCTGATGGATTGGTGACCCTGCATTAACTCTTTCCTTCTTTATCTGTGTCACCTTTTTCATGAAGCTTGAGTCAAGGGGAATCTAGGGTCCTAAGATGATTCGAGTGGCTAGCATTTCTAGTGTGATACATGTGAACAAAACCACAAGAATCAAGTCAAGTCCCTACACCAACATCTATTGTTTCTCTCTGAATTCTTCAATTTATATCTCTTTTCAAGGAAGGTACTCCCCCTTAAAAGCCTTGCAAGATCCTCACTTTATTGCTTTTAATTAGAATGTTCTATTCTTATACTCTGTCAATCTCCCTTTCTCTCTTCTCCCCCTCTACTTCTAGCTCTTTCTGCAGTACAGAATTAATTTACCTGATGAAGTTTACAAAAAAAAAAAAAATGCAAAACAACCTGGGAAATTACATTTTGTTTAACTTCTCTCCCCAAAATAGCAATTCAGAAATAGCATTTTCTATGCAATCTATTTATAAGTGACTCTCTTTGGCCTGAGTCTCAGTCTCGGTGCCTAACTGAGCACTTTCACGTCTGGTGTGGTGATTGAGGGCAGACTCACCTAAGTTCATCATTGTGTGCAGTAAAACCATAGACAATGACTGACAGCGGTTAAAAGACCCCTCACCGTGTCAAGACCCCGTGACATGGGGTCTTGTCTTGGCTCTTTCCATTCATAATGGTAGATAAGTCACTTCACTCGTCTGTGTATTTCAACATAGACAAAATTCCTACTCCCTTCATAAGCTTGTTTTGAGGATTGTTCAGAAATGGTATAGTAAACATACTTTGAAAAAGTATAAGGTATACATTTGTATACAAGTATGCATTGGTCCAAAGCCATAAAATGTAAAATACCAAGACTGAACCCTAATGGTAACTGTGGCCTTTGAGTGAGAATCATCAATTGTAACACCTGTATCGGTCAGGTGGGGGATGTTGAAAATGGGGAGACTCTGCATGTGTGGGGGGAGGGGTATATGGGATAGCTCTGTACTTTCCTCTCAATTTTGTGGTGAACCTAAAACTGCTCTAAAAAAGGAAGTCTATTTAAAAAAAAAGTATCAGGTATAATACAAATGCAGGACGTCATAACACATTTTTTACCTTCTGCAAATATTCTCCATTCTTCTGCTCTTATAACCCTGGGGAATAGGCAGTACTTAAGTTTCTTCCCAGGAAGAAGTGAGATGAAGGGGAAATTGTTTCTTTTTAAATCAGTGCTTAGAGATGATTTAATGCACAGGAATATCAGTGGTGGTGCAGAGTGGCATTTTAGACCAGACTGAGGATGGTAGGGGTAAGACTGGAGACGGGAGCTCCCTTGGTCTTTGTTTTCTTATTTATTCTTCATCTATTAGCCCATTCTTTCACAGCTTCCGTGTGGTCCCTTACACAGCATACTGGCAGCTTGGGCTAAGGAAATGATACTATATCATACTACACATGTACATGACTCTTTATTCGTTGGTTAATTCAGCAGCATTTGTTAAATTCTTATCATGTGCTAGAAATTATTTAAGGTGCTTGGGAGAAAAATACCCATATATATATAAGAGAAATTCCCTGTCTTCAAGGAGCCCCAGTTCATGACTTTTGTAGCCTTTCAAATATAATACATACACTAGATTATTTTCTCCTCAATGCTAGATTTCTGCAGAAGTCAAGTTATCAGGTTGAATGTTATAGTTGAGGTATGGGTTGTAGCATGTATGAAGGAGTTAACTTTATCCAGAGGAAATAAGCTTCTTGCAAATTGCCCCAGTTTCCATTCACTCTTTGTCTTTCATGGTGCCTACATCAACCTAGCTAAGCACCTTCCCCAAGAAATCACCATTGCATCACTAAGTTAGGAAGCGATCAGCATGTACACGTACCTAAGACAGGCGATGTCTTTCTAGGTTGACTATGAAGTGGGTGGGGGGGCTGCTTGAAGATCTTTGATTTGTACTTTTTAGTAGGAAATTACTTATATTCCACAGAGTTATAAAGTATGGCATGTGTATTTTCAAAGCACTTGTCTAGTACTGAAACTACCTTATGATAGGGGCAGGGTCATTATTATGCTTCTTTCTTACCATGGGGAAATTGAGGCCTAGATGAAGTAAATGATTATCCATTGTCTGAAACTCCTAAGTTGTAGAGGTAAGACTAACATTCTTCCATAGAGATTACCCTGGAATAACAATCTGCTTCTCATCATGTGTTGCCTGTATATTTCATGCTACATCATCCATGTCATCTCGTGTCATGACAAGTCAGGCTAGTTCATTTCTTCTCATTTTTAAAATTCACAAGTATTTATAGGACGCCGTTTTATGCAAGGCAGTGTTTTAATGGAGAAATGAACGTGGTATGTTCCTTTTGTTCAAAGAACTTGCAATCTGTTGTCTGTGTTTCTACTGATGCTCCTAACTCTGATGTGCCTTCAGCAAAGGCACCCACTCCTGATGGCACAACTGGGGATACTGACATGTTGGAGAACCCAAAGCTCAGCAGCAAACATCATGGTGAGTGTCTCATGGCAATGGGGCCTGCAGTGGTGACAGCAAGTGTCTAGAAGTGATAGTGTTGGCAAAGCACCATGCTTTGCTTATATCTTCTGAGCCTGGTTCTCATCCTTTCTGTCAATTCTCTGAGGTACCCAATATCTTACCAAAAATTTATTATTCTTGTTAAGTTAGCATTAGTTTCTGTTGAGTGTAACCAAGAACCCTGATATATTTTTCCAAGAAATTATATATATATATATATATAATTGTATATAACACACACACATATTCATATGTATTTAGAAATATATATGTAAAAATACTATATTCTAAAGAAAGATTCTACTATAAGTATGTAAAGTCCAGATTTCCATGGCCACTCACACATAGAATGCTATCTATGGGCCACCATTCCATGCTACTGCCCCTGGTCTTTAGCACTGTCCTCCTTGTCCTCTGTCCCCACCTGATCTCAGAGTCTTACATCCCCACACTCAGTGCAGACTCAGTTTGCAGGGGCAAGGTGGAGAGAGAAATTCTACTGAAGGCAGAAACTGATACTACATGAACTCTGTCCCTCTTCTGGAAGCAAACAATTGTCAATTTAAATTGTTCTAAAACCAAGCCACTGGGTAGAGATCTATTATATCTATTACCGATATATCTGGCTAGAATATGTCTATTTTACAAAAAGAGTTCCAGGGCCATTGTGAAAGGAAAGAGTTTGTAGTCAGTCTGGGAAAAGATTTTGACAAGAGATTGTCTTAGAAAACCACATAATGAGGTAGACATGTAGTGCTTGCTAGAGACAAATCAGAGTGCATTATCTGTAACAGAAAATGGCCCCCAGACCTGACATCTGAAAATTCTGGAATTTTCTATGGACCCTAGATTCGTCCACTGACATCTATAGGACTTGGAATAGGCACCATTAATTTCATGTCCCACACAAGGCCTGTTCACACATCCAGAACTTTTGACCGAATCAATAGGCAAAACTGGTTTTAACTGAAGTTTCTACAGAATCTTGTTATACTCTTTATAACAGGAGGGGTTCTCGCTCATGGCTGCACATCAGAAACAGTGAGGGAGCTTTTCTAAGAACTGATGCCCAGATGTAGAGATTCTGATATAATTGGTATTAGTTGGGTGGGGGAGACTTTTTTTTTTTTTTTAAGATTTCCCCAGGGGATTCTAATGTGAGACCAGGTTGGGTACCACTGATATATAAGAACAAAAACATTAACAACAGCAAATGGTTGATTTGGTCAAACCTTAAAGCAAGGAGGAGAAAATGGGAGATCTTAGGGAAGGAATTTAAAACAGAATAACCCTTCAAAATAGAGTCTTTGTAAATCATGACTCTCCTATTATAGGCATGGCAAGAGCCAGTAGCTAAAATCACTGACATCCTCCGTTCTACAGATAAGAAACAGCTTTGCTTTCTTGTACTTCCCGAAGTGTCCAGCATGAAGCTGTGCTCAGAGAGCTACGTAGCTAACGTCAATACTTTGCATTTTCTCATTCATCGATCCCTCTGCTTCTAGCATTCTTCTCCATTCACTTGTGGAACACACTCACCTTCTTGTTCCTCAGTGGGCTTTATCTGCAGGTGGACAGACAGCTTAGGGCAAATAAATTCAAATCAAATAGCTTTGGGAAGCCCTGGAGATCTTCAGATGTGTTGAATTTAGGACTATAGTTCTCTTCCCTCAAGGAACCCACCATAAGGGCAATGCCGGCCAGTACATCTAGACAGTTGGTTTTTTTGGAGGGGGGGTGTTTTGTTTTGTTTTGTTTTTCTCTTCTATTTTTAGTGGGGGGTGGGGGGTGGGAAGGATACCAGAGCTCTGGACGAATGCTTATAGCCCCATGGTTTGCCTAAATATGTATGCGCACACATGAACATTTCAAATGTTCGTGAATTCCCATCAAGAACAGAACTATTTAAAAATTGTAATGCTCTCCATTGACACCTCCAGCTGAAGAGCAATTTTATGGCATAATTATAATGCATTGCATAATTTGGAAAAGCTTTTGTTCTCATTGTGATTATCTTCGGAGAGCTCCTTTTTCACCTCCCCCCCTTTCCACATTGACTGAAGTAAGAATATCCAACCCTTAAAGGCTGTTTTTCCTTCACAGAATAAAAGTGACGCTTTAAGATGAAGTGCATAAGAAGTGATGGGTGGGAGAGAAATTTTGGTACGTGACTCACCTCTTTCTTGCGAAGATAATTTTTACTGTTCTTAAAAACTTTTTCTCCTAGGATTTCATTGGGGTGGAGGGGAAAGGGACCCATGGAAAAGAATTGTAGGTATCAAAAGCCCCCTGCAAGAGGTTAAAGTTACTAATTTGTTCATATTCTTGACAAGGAGAGGCCTCAGTTTGCTCATCTTTAAAATGAGGAAACTAGACAAGATGACCCTTAAAATTAACTCCTAAATACTAGAATTCTATTTATTCTCTTCTACTCTGTAATTCTATTTATTTAATTATATTCTGTTCTGTATTCTGGGAATATAATATGGGAGGGAGCTAAGGAAAAAATTAGAAACCAAACATCAGATCAACTCTTTACAGACTTCCAGAAAATGGAACATTCTGGTTCACTTTGAATTTGTTTTTTTAATGGGATAAAGGATTTTAGAATGGTAATATTTCCAAGTCCCCTAGAAATGCTGCTGATTTTGCTCTAAATGAGAGTGCCCAATTTTACTATTGGGCCATAACCAAGAGCCCTTAAAAGGGAAATAAGAGTAAATAAGAGTAAAGACTTCAAAAATATACTGTCAAGCATGAGGCACCCTATATTGGGACTGTTTAGCAGGAATAATATAAAAAGAACACTTGAAGCTTCTCTTTTTCTTACTAAGTACTGAATTTTGAAGGAGTTACTGCCTTTTTTTTTTTTTCCCCGCCAGCCATACCTAGCATACCTAGAAGGTCATCACAGGGATGGTAAAAACATGAAAAATACTTGGAACATCAGGGCCGGCCACTGCCCATTGTAAATCATGAAGGCAATACCCACATACAGTGAAATATTGATTGGTACAGCAAAATTCAAAATGACAATCATCGATTTTTATTTGATTCCTTTCTTCTCCTAGTCTCCTTCTTACAATGATTGATAATTTTAGCTGTCCTGGTAGTTACCTCTATAACTAAATCATATGCTAGTGGTTTTGTTTCTGATTTCTTCGCTTTGGACAATATCTGTTGTCTTCTTTCTATGAAGGGTAAGGATCAGATCGTTCCTACTGTCTCCTCATTCCCTATGACTTTTCCAATTTTGTATACTAATGCTATTGATTTTTTTGTTCTTCTCTTCATTACTTTTGGAACTTTAAATACTGTGATTTTCTCTTTATTTGATGTTCTATAAAGCCATGGACTTCTTAAATGTTCTCACTCTATCAGATTTTCTGGCCAATCCCTGCACAGAATTTACTGGCTCACTCTTCTGCTGTTAATCCTCACCCACCATTTCCTCCCATACACTATTTTAAAATGTCCTCATCCTTGACCTTAACTAAAATGTTAAGAGATGGCCATTCTTTAATCGTTTTTACCCCATGCATGCACAACACTAATATTGCTTGTTATGTATGGACTTGCCTATATCCTTTACGATGTAATCTGTGCTGGTCCTAACTTCCTACCTATCCTGATCAATTAACTGAAGGCAGATATGATTGTCATTCCTTATCTGCCCACAGAAACTCATGCAGACAGAACTCTGCACCAAATGCGCTCAGTACATGCTACTGAATAAAATAACTAAAGAGACACATTCCCACCCCCCAAATTACTGTTGACAATTTGAAGTGTCAGTCCTAAGTCACAGTTTTAGAAGAAAATGAGATTCTTTCTAGCTTAGGAGAGCACTTCTGTTCACCTTCAGAGAGTGTTAATTAACTGATTTCTAGTGTCTCCACCATCCCTTGAGAGTTAACACCTTTCCTGGCAGTCAACCAAATAGGTTGGCATTAAGCCTTGCAAGGATTAAATAAAGGCCAGGTATTTTCCACACATTGCTTTTTGGATGTGGATTTGTTTTTTGTGCTGTCAGTCCAGCACAAGTTCTGATGGTTCTTGATTCCTGATCCCTCTTTTGATCCGGGTAGACGAAAGTGAGGTGCACAGATTGGAGGGGATATTGTCAGAGGAGAGGGAAAATGACTGTCTAACCCTGCTGTGGTTCTCTCCTTGCCATGGTGAGATGGAGGGGAGGAAATTGGAGACACCGGAAGATGAGGGATCTCCTGGGATGCATATGAAAGCTTTTAATCTTTCTATTAATTAGCTCTTACCTTTTGATAAGGTTTGTTATGAAGAATTGAAAGTACTACAGAGTCTCCAATGCCTTTTTGAAACCATCAAATCAAGATTAAATTCTATAGAATTCCAAGTCTTTAAAACAGTGGCAATCTATGTGGTTAACGCAAAGCATCCCATTTCCTGACTATGGCGGATCATAAACTTTACTTATAAACTCTGAAAGGTGTTTCTCCTCTGCCTTATACATGTAATCTGCTCTTTGCAGGCCAGCTGTGTGATGAAGATCCACCACTGCTCTCAGGTGACCCCAGCTCAACACCCTTCCTAGCGTGGCCTTGCTCTGGCACACCCTTTGATCATGTCCGCAGTTTAAATGGGGGGTGAGCGTGGGCAGGCGGCTCACGGGGGAGTTTACATTTCATGGTAATACAGGAGCCCCTTGCTCGCCCTCCCCACCTTAACCGAAAGCAATTCCCAAGCACTGGCTGAATGGACTTTTATGGGGCGAATAGATATGGGCTCTATGTACTATTTTAAAGTTTCTAGGGGGTGGTGGTAAAAGCAGGGGACTGTCTAGGGCTTAGCCAGTGTGACCACAACTATCCAAAGGGACCCAGGTGGTTCTCTCCCGCAGAAAGGGGCTTCTGAAAACGCCTGCGGTATTGTCCCAGAGTCCACGACTGCCCTATTCAAAAACATTTTCTGGTAAGTGTCAGAGAAAGTGTTATGTGGGAGGCGACATGGTGCAGCCTTACTATCGCCTCAGGAAAGCCGAGCACAACCTCCCTCAATGACGAAGAGCCCGTCTTCAGCGACCACTGAAGGAGAAGAGTTTCTAACACATTGTAATACGGAATCGCAGAGATGGAAATTGGTATTTATTGGCTTCTAATTTGCTGTCTGTCTGCCTTAATATTTATCTGAACCACAAACACGACAGAGGAAGAGCGGGGCTTTACAAAGGCTGTTTGGCTTTTCCCCCTCAAACCCTGTGGTTGCCCTCACGACAAGGATGAGGCCATTTTCCTCCTAGCAGGCTGTCTGTCTTTCCTCCAGGCTGCTGTGAAAGGGGTCACAGGGAGGGTGGTAACAGATCAATGCCTTTGGCTGCGCACTCTCTTTTCCCACAGTGATTGCCCAGGATGCCTTAAAAATAATCCCGTCTTTTCCACGTGGAGTGGCTTTGCAGGTCTGGAGTCCTTAAAGCCAATTTTCATTTTTAATCTGGTTTGAGCCCATCTCATTAATCAGTCAAGGCCTCCTTTTCACACTTGCCTTGGGACACAAAGGGAACCCTGTTATGAGCTGTTAATTAGCTATTAGGGGACTGGGAAACTTCCAATGGGTCATTATTCACACTGTTTGAGGCTAATACTTATTTAATTAGAACTATTCCTTTCCTGTCATAAATCCCTAGTTAAAATAAATTTAGCTCAAAACATCAGCTCAACTTAAAAAGAAACTGGTGGCTAATTCAAATTCAGACTTTTTATGGGACAAATCCTTGAACAACTGCTGCCCTGCCAAGCCACGCACAGTGACTAGGAATCCATCAGAACTCACACTTAGGGGACGTGATGTGTACGGGTGTAGATGGAGAAGGCTTGGTGAGGCCAAGAAAGTGGGCTCCCCTCGGTTGGGGAACACTCCCCTGTATGTCTTCTTTAGTGTTTTGGAAAACTTTGATAAGAACCCAAGATCTGCTTATGGTAGAGGAGAAGGGAGAGGAAGGGGGTAGAACAGCACCATCCTTCCTCACAGACATTCACATGCTGCGCATACACAGCTTCCTATAAAGTCACACATTTTGAGAACCAGGATTAGCTGAGGCACTCAGGGAGTAGTATCCCAACTAATGCAATTTCTAGATAAACAAGGGTTCAGCAGAAAGTCTTTTGTTTCTGTTACTGAAGCTTGTGAAAAAGGAGCTTCTCTATTTTCTTCTCCTTTCAGTCATCTATTGCTGTATAACAAACTACCACAAAACTCAGCGGCTTAAAACAACAACCATTTTATTTGTGAGTCATGAACTTGGTAGGGCTCAGCCGGGTGTTTCTTTAGATCTATATGGTGTCTGATGGGGTTCACTTGGCTGTATTTGAAAAGGCTTTACCACCCATCTGGCACTTCGGTGCTGCTCCATAGGGTGTCTCTGTCTCTCTCACTCTCATTATGGCTGGCTGGGGCTTCTTCATAGCATGGTAGTCAGAGGGTGGCTGGGCTCTGAGTAAACAGTGTCCCATGTGGCATGGTGGCAGCTGTAAAAATCTTAAAGGTCCAGGGCTGAAAGTTACCCAGTATCACTCCACTGCGTTTTGTTGGTCAAAAGGCCCCATGGCCAGCCCAGACTCAAGAGAAGGGGAAACTGACTCAGTCTCTCAATGACCTCCCAATGACAAAGAATGTGTAGCCATCTTTAATGCACCGCACAAAACCTGCCACCTTCAAAACCTGACTTTTGTCTGTTGACTGAGGATTATGTGGTGTCTCTTGACCATCATTCAAGATGTGAATGGTGAGTGCACCGTTACGTGGGTGTAGGAGATGTGACAGATCCCAGCCTCAGTTAAAGTTGCTTTCGGCTGTGAAGAACCAAAAACTTCAATCTGTTAAGGCCATATGAAAACGTGTTTGCTTCTTAGGCAGGAAGTCCAGAGGTGGAGGGCTGCCTTCAGGGTTGGTTGATCCAGTACCTTAGTGATGTCATTATTCTTGTCCCTCTTCCGTGACATTTGCAGTGTTGGCTTTGTTCTAACTCCTCTTCTTATGGCAGGAAGCCTGCCAGTAGTAACTGTGGCTGCTGGCTTCCTTGTTCACATTCCGTGGGTGAGAGAGTCATTATTTGTGGTTCTTTCTTAAGAGCAAGAAAGTTTTCAGAAGATCCCCATCACATCTCTCCCCATGTCTTATTGGCCAGAGGTGGGTCACATGCCCACTTCTGAATCAATCACTGACAAGAGGAACTGGGTCATTCCTTCCAGGCTGTCTCATCACTGACCTGAGGGTGGGAGCCGTGTCCCCAAGAGACGTGAGCTATGTGGAATGGAAAGTGAAGTTGGGATTTTATTAGGAAGAAGGAAGATGTCAAAAGATCTTTGGATAGGCAGCCAAGAATGTCATTGCATTGCTTTAAAAATAAATCCATGGCATCTATTTATATTTTTAAGCTAGAAAATGCTTTTTTTTTTTAATTATGGATTGAGTTTAGGGAGAAATTATTATAGAATGGGCAACATTAGGAGACACACCTAGTTAGAATTCTGTTTCTGTACTGAGTGATCTCTCTAAGTCTTGGTTTTCTCTCCCTGAAGTTAAGATAAGAGGACATGCTTCTCAGGTTTGGGATTTCAAAGTGATGATATGCAGGACGCCAGGGGACAAAGTAAATAGCCCTTTGCTGGAGAGTGCACACATGGAGGGTCCCTCTGAGGGGGGAGTGGGGATTTCTGAAGGACTAAGGATAGAGGGAATGCAGAGCACAGCAACTCTTCAAGGCAGAATATCAACATACCTGAAAGCCCAGAAGGTAAGCTTTTGCAGCTAGAACCATCTGGAGAGGGGAGAGATGGTGGCGCAGGGCTGGGGCAGATTCCTTTTGGGCGTTTCATCCCCCACAGCATGTTTTTTAGAAGTGAAATCAGGTTACAAAGAGCACCAAGGCAGCTTGAAAAGGAAAGTCATAAAAGAACAGGCTACAGCTCCGGGACATGAGGTGTACTGTGTGCTTATTGGGGAAGGGGGTATGGGAGAGTGGGCCCACCTATTTGGCCTTGACGGATGGCCCGTTAGGTCATTAGCTGATGGCCTCACCTCCTTCACGCCTCCCGCCTGGGTCACAGTTCAGCCAGGGACCCAGCAGGGATGCCCCACATCCCAAACCAGGCTCGGGCCCCACTCACCCCACCCGAAGGGTGATTGTAGACCCTTCTGGCTCTCCTACCAACAAAGCTTGGTTGTTGTTTCCCACTCTCTTGACCACCCCCCTCGCAATGCTAGCAGGGCCTTTCCACTCTACAAATGCACTTCAAAATTAGAGTAAGAGATTCTCAGGGAGGAGAAGTTTCCATCCAGGTATCGCTCAATCAGGATGGGTTTTTTTCATGCTTGTTATCTCTAGCCAATACGTCAATGTATCTGATGCCTTAAGATGTAAAATTACAAGGTAAGATCTTCTTCAAAGGTGAAAAACAAGCCCCAGATGTTTCCAACAGCAGTTAAGTAAGAGCCACAAAATGCTTTGAAAAATCTTCTCTAACTTCGTTTGATTCTAGCCAAGACAATCTAGCAAAATAACGTAAAATAAACACATTCACTTTAAAGAGTAGATTTTAATGTGGCACAAAGCTTCAGATTTCCAATATTTGAGGCAAGTTTTCTTGTGTTTTGGGGGTGATGTTAAACTTGAAATGAATGCCAGAGGCTAGCTAAATGACAACAGAAGACAGAACTCTTCATGCTGTTTATGTCAGGAAGCAGCAAGGCATCTCTGGGCGCCATGTCCTTTCCGTCCTTCACAAAAGCTGTAAGTGAGGGCCCAATACCCCATTTCACAGATGAGGAAGTGGCTTCAGGGAGTCACGGTCACGCATGTAGTCACAGACCAAGTCAATTCCAGTCCCCCGTGTGTTACACCAGCTTCCTGCTGATACGGTTCCCTTTCTGGATCCTGTTTAGCTACTTGTCAAAGGTAAGCTATGCACGCATTGGGAAATGTGGGCTCTGGCCCTAGCTCTGCCCCTCATTGACAGGGAGGCCCTGGAGAAACCCCTTGCCCCGGAAGGGCTCCAATGGTCTCGGATTCTGCTCTCAGAGACCATGTGAAAAGCCCTGGGACCGCCTGGGTTGCGTTAGCTATTTTGCATGCCCATCTGCATGCTTATTGAGCCCTTTCCTGCCTCTTAGCTCTCCTGAGGGGTGTGGCTGGGCAGAATCTCATGCAAATGTTGTGGGAGGAAGAAGCCATTACAAGAATCGAATCTGTCTTGGCCCAGAGAGCCACCTTTGACCCAGCCTCCTTGGAATGAGGCACTGGAAGCACTTCTCTCAGTAAATAGCTTGGGGCTGCAATGTAGGTGGCCTTTCTGCTTTGCCCCTAAAGATCACATTGTCAACTGTCTAGATGGAAAAATAAATGAGGTTTTTGTTGAGTCAGTATCATGGATCTCTGAGAGAGATTTTGCCGTGCTTACAAGGCAATATATAAAATAAGGTCACAGGGGCACACCCTGGCTGTTTACAAACTGCAGGAGGTGGGGTCAGGGAGGGAAAGGGGTGAGATTCACTGGATGGCTTCTCTGAGACAGTAGTTTTGGGAGAAAGGGGAGGCAGTTCCAGGCATGGCAGAAATACTGATGGATTGGAGCTGAAAAGTAGGTGGGAGAGGGAAAGTGCAAAGAGCAAGCTATGGGGACAATGAAGGTGCTCGTTGAAACAGGTTGTAGACAGGGATAAGAGGTCAGCTCCAGGATGACCCACTTAATTCCTCTGCTCATCTTTTTCTTCCGAAGACAGTTGCCTGGGATGGAGACTGCATCCAGGTATCCAAGGCAGGTGGCGGGACTTCGGGTAACTTCACGCTGGAAGATGGAGGAGGACAGGTGTGTGCAGATGTAGACCAATTGAGGAGATGTTCGGCTACCTGAAGGACAGCCACTTTTTCTTATAAATGATGCCTCTCTTCTCATTACTTCCTCTCTGTATTTATCCAGCTCACTGAGGGCAGCTCACGAAAGAGCTGCAGTGCTCTGGTTTTTAATTTTAGTTGCAAGCAGGACCTTGAAGGAGGCTCGGGCAAACCCTTTGGTGGCCTTGGCCTGTGTGGATGATGCGTTCCTGTTTGTGAGGGATGAAGACCTCCTATTGCCTGTGGCTAGCCAGCAGGATCTTTGGGGACCAAGGCAGGGAAGGACTCTTTCTTGTGGAGAATGCTTTGAAAATAAGAACACAAAATCCACCCTGGGTCCTGAACACTTGGCTTAGTTTTCATGGCCGCAGCTCTTTCTGAGATACCTGGAGTGAAACCCACGTGACATTGTTGCCATACACGCTATCACAAACCACATGGACCAACTAGAATACAGTGCAGGTGGAGCCCAGCTTTGCCTGAATAAAAAACCACAAGTCATAGGAAGATGGCCTCTCCCACCTCATGGGGGATTTCCTTTAATAGTGTCCATGATATACGGCTAGTAGCTTCCTTCTGAACAGTCCCTGTGATGAGAAACTCAACGATGCTTCAGGGTGCCCCAATGACCTGTTGAAAGATGTTCCTCTTTATACAGAGCCGAAGAGTGCCTCCTAGTAATTTCCACCCACAGCTTCTAATTCTGGAACCACACGCACAAAATCTATTTCCTCTTTCAGATGACAGCCCTCTAATATTGTGTGACCGTTTTCTTGCCCCTCATTTTCTCTTCTGTTCTTTCTCGGGTCTGAATGTCTAGGTCTGGGTTCTCTCAGCTGTTCCTCACTGACTTCCAGACCCTTCTTCTGGAAGCACCCTAGGCTGTCAGCGTCCCTTGTCCTTGACAGATAACTAGCCTAGCGGCCGAGGGGCTGTGATCTCCCTTGAGCCGGTCGCTGAGCTGCTGTAATGGCTTGTCGACCCCGGAAGATGATGTTCAATGACAGAAGCTGGACATGAATGATTACAGACAGTAGGATTCCATGTATGTGGGAGTCCAAGAATAAGCAAAACAGATCCATGATGAACATCAGAAAGTGGTTCCTCTGGCCAGAGGGGGAAGGGGCACAAGGGAACTCTCCGGGGTGATGGGAAGGTTCCTTGTTTTGTTTGGGGTGGTGGCTCGTGGGTGTACAGTCGTCAAAACCCATCAAACTCATCACTGATCTGCATGTTTCATGGTTATACCTCAAGATAAAGAAAACGTGTATTTTTCATATGGCAAACCACCTTTCTTTCCCCTCAAATTCGCTTGTCACTTGTTCAGCTTGAGGTATTTATAAGCTAACAAAAGTGTCCCGAATGTGTATCAAGAGCAACTGTTGGCTTTTCTATTGTTAGTCAATTAAGCGTGCACAAATTTGCCTTCTCCATCACTCGATTCGGCTTTTGTGTATTGAAAGAGGAAAAAAAAAAACCCTCAAGCACAAGTAATATTTTAATGCCAATTACCTCCATAAAAACCAATTGCTCATTGGTATTTTCTTAAAATGTAAGGATTATAAAGTGATTAGCAAAATATCTCTATTGAGATGAAATAAGACTTATGTGCCCCTTGTAATGGGGCAAGCAGTACCTCTGGAACAAATGTGAATTAAATAAAAGCTAATGATAATTGCAAAATTTCTTTATAGGTGCTGCAGGGCAAAGAGTAGGTCTTTTTAAAAAGCAAATATTCTGAGACTCTTCCTTCTACGATTTCCGATGCTCAGAGTTTGAACATTAGCTCAACCCACCAAAGCAGCAAGAAGCTGAGATTTTCCAGAGACCAGAAAGAACTCTGTCTTCAGTGAATAATTGGGACTGTTTTCAAAGTTATCCAAAATCGGATACAAAAAAGTCAAGGAAGTCCCATAACCCCAGTCTTACCATGAAGAAAACATCAGACAAATTTCAATAGAGAAGCATCCTAGGATGTATCTGCCCAATACTCCTCAAAACTATCAAGGGTCATCAAAACCAAGGAAAGTCTAAGAAACTGCAAACTCAAGACATGACAACTGAATGTAAGGCGGTATGCTGGATGGGATTCTGGAACTGAGCAAAGGCATTAGGGAAAAACTAAGAAGACCTGAATAAAACATGAACTTTAGTTAATAATAATGTACAAATATTGGTTCATTAATTATAATACATGTGCCATACTAATGTTAGATGTTAATAATAGGGGACACTGGGTGAGAGGTATATAGGAACGCTTTAGTGCTATTTTCTCAAGTTTTCTGTAAATCTAAAATTAAGTCTAGGGGTGCCTGGGTGGCTCAGTTGGTTAAGCATCTGCCTTCAGCTCAGGTCCTGATCTCAGGGTCCTGGGATCGAGCCTGTTCAGTGGGGGGCCTGCTTCTCCATCTCCTCTGTTGCTCTCTCTCTCAAATAAATAAATAAAGTCTTAAAAAAAAATTAAGTCTAAAAAAATAGGCTACTAAATGGTTTGCATAGCATGGAAAAAAGTCCAGAAGGTTACATACCAAAATATTGTCAGAAAAATAAAAAGTTTTCAGAGGTTATATATCTTCATGATAAAAGACTTTTTAAATAAATGGAAAAAAGAAGGCATGGAAGAAAGTACCCACAACCTGAACCCTTTGCAAAATCTGGGTTTGGGGGTGGGCAGTGTTAGCCCCTGATCACGTGCTCTGACTACGCTAGGTGTACGTCTGATGATTATGACACTGAGTTTTGATCCCCAAATCAAATGCTCCGGATTATGGCCAACATTTGGTAATGTCAGTCTTTTTGGTTAATAGCCATGTTAGTGGGTCAGAAATGGTTTCTCGCTGTGATCTTTTTTTTTTTTAAGATTTTATTTATTTTTCAACAGAGAGAGACACAGTGAGAGAGGGAACACAACCAGGGGGAGTGGGAGACGGAGAAGCAGGCTTCCCGCAGAGCAGGGAGCCCGATGTGGGGCTCGATCCCAGGACCCTGGGATCACGACCTGAGCCGAAGGCAGACGCTTAATGACTGAGCCACCCAGGCGTCCCTCGCTGTGATCTTAATTTGTATATTTTTTAAAGATTTTATTTATTTATTTGTCAGAGAGAGAGCACAAGCAGGGGGAGAGGCAGGTAGAGGGAGAAGCAGGCTCCCCACTGAGCAGGGAGCCTGATGCGGGACTTGATCCCAGGACCCTGGGATCATGACCTGAGCCGAAGGCAGATGCTTAACTGACTGAGCCACCCAGGTGCCCCTTAATTTGTATTTTTCTGAGATGATGACTAATGTCAGCAGTTTTTCTCATATTATTGCCATTTGAAGATTGGTCAAAAAGGGGCGCCATCACTGTACTTCTTAGTGAGGCTGGCTTGCCTCCCGCCCGTGTACTTACGGCTTTCCTGGGGAATATAATCTCTGGGTGGATACTCCAGCCTAGAGGAGAGTGTCTACTCCAGCATGCCCACCTGTCTGAATCTTTCAATCCTTTCTTCTAGCATCTGCTATGTAATTCTGACATTTCGCCCTCCCATGCATCTAGGACACAGCCTAGTAGGAAGTATGTCCCATTTCTGGGGGATCTTGCCAGGATGTTAAAATCTGTACTTCAGATCAATAAACGCCCCTGTATTCAGTGTTATGTCCTAGCCTCCTTGATCAAGTACTCTCAGAATCCAGTCCCACATGTGTCCCTGCCAGAGGTCTAGGTGCAGCGTATCTGCTGCTGGGTTAAGCTGCAACTCCATCCCAGGATCAGGAGGGGAGGGAGAGGCCTCTGCATTGTCTCTAAACTAGGGAGTGATCCTAGCTTTTAATGGGAGAGGTGGATCATTTCCTTAGGCTCAGAGGGTTTAGAGGAATCTGGAAATTAATTTGAGAGCTTGGAGGCAATCAACCCAGACATTCCATCTCATGAGTCAGGATTCATTTGCCCCCAACCGAATTTCTGACTTTGGCATAACAACCCTGCCTTGATTGGAGTTTTCACCTTCCTTGGGGTTTGGGCTACCCTTACTGTGAAGGCCTGGGTCTCCACATTCCCTGTCCTCCCTCTGCAGGGGAGCAAACCTTCTTCATTTGCCTTCACGGAGAGCCTCTGGCTCTGTCACTTGCCTGGTCATTGCTCTCAGCCTTTTGCTGAGCTATGTTCTTTTAGTAGAACTTCAAAAGAGTATAGCAACAGGTACCCTTTCTCTGTGTCCTCAAGGTTCCTCTTTCCCAATACTTTTTTTTTTTCCAAGATTTTATTTATTTGAGAGAGAGAGAGCACATGCAGGGGGAACAACAGAGGGAGAAGCAGGCTCCCCGCTGAGCAAGGAGCCCGACGCGGGACTCGATCCCAGGACCCTGAGCTGAAGGCAGACACTTAACTGACTGAGCCACCCAGGCGCCCCAACCTATATCCTTTTTGTAGAACTTCAACAGAGTATAGTCACAGGCACCCTCTCTCTCTGTCCTCAAGGTTCCTTTTTCCCGATACTTTTCTAACACCAAATAGAGAGCACGAGCTTATGCGCCCCCTTCCACCCAGGCACCATCCTAATTCACCACAGGTGAAGGGTCAGGGGCTACCTGTGTTCCAGTGACCTCCAGTGATGGGTCCACACCGTCAGCTGAGTGCTGAGCGACCCTGTTTGAAACATCATCCTATCGCCTGCTTTCTCAGACCACACCCGGTGCCAACCTTCAAGGGGAGCCCGAGATGGGCTCTAGCATATATTTTAGGGAGTGGCAACGGGGAGAGGAGAAAGCAGGACCGGGCAGTGGGAGAAGTCATTTAAAATGTTCTACTGCAAGAACGACACCATCACTTAGCACACCTAGGAAACAAAGAGAAGCAGAAAGAAGCCCCCCCCACCCCCACCGCACGATCCTAACACTGCTAAGCTTTTGATTGAGGACTATGTTTTATACCTTCTTATAGAAGTGTATACATAATTCCTTTTTAAAAAGTGGTTTCACACTGTACATCGTTTCATAATCTGCTTTTCTCATTGATATTTTATGAACATTTTTCTATGACAGTGAATATAAATCTGTTTTGTCATTTTAATGGCTGCAGAGAAAGGCTTCCACATCATATGAGAGGCTGGATGGGGTTTGTCCAGGAGGGAGGACTCTGGAACCAGACTTCCCCGGGTGGCAGTGTTAGCTCCGTATGCCCCAGCTTGCAGAGGTGGGATGAGTTGGGGAGGCTCTCTGTCCTGCAGTCAAACGCTGATGGTAACTAGTACCTGTCTTTTGGGAGGATTAGATGAGCTACCACATGTAAAGTGTTAAGAGCCTGGTGTTCAGGAAGCGCTATGTAGACGGTGTTAATGCTTTGTATGAAAGACCACTATTTATTTAACCTAAGTCCCTACTTTTTGATATTTTTGTCTGATAAATAATGTTGTGACGAATACCCTTCTACTTGAGGGACAATCTAGGATATTTATTTGCCTATTTCCCTCAGATAAATTCCTAGAATTAAAGTTGCTGTGTGAAAGGGCACGTGCATTTCAAAAACTTTTGATATTTGTTGCCAGATAGACCAATCAGAATGCTGCACCAATTTTCAGAACCAGCACTATTGTATGAGAACGCCCATTTCCTCCAACACAGGTCTTATCATTGATGTGAAGCTTTGTCAGTCTGCTAGGTGGAAGTAAGGTTTCGACTTTATGCTTATTTAATAACTAGAGATGTTGAATTTTTTCACAGCTTTACTTGTCAATTCTACTTCTTTTGACCAACTGGCTACTTATGGCCTTTGTCTATTTTTCCAGGACAGGTTACTTTTTCTTTATGGATTTGAAACAACTCTTTATATATGAAGGATATCCCATATATTTTACAAGTCTTAAATATAAAGTTAGCTTATGAAACTTAAATATTGAAGTTTGAGCTAAGCATTAAATCGATGTTTCATATGAAAGAGATAACTGCTTTTCAGAAACCCTTTTTTAAGTGAACTAATGAATCTAGGTAAGGGGTAAATTGGTGTTCTTTCTGCTGTTCTTTCATTTTTGTGTGTTAGTCTGAACTTATATCAAAATAGAAGTTCGAAAAATATATATAACCAAAAAGAAAGCTGCCTTGTGGGTGACTGGTGCCTGGCCAGCCCAACCACTAACTACCTCACTATTCTCTTCTACTATGTATGTGGCCACTGTAGCTAGAGATCTCATGGCCATCTCTGTGGCCAGCCTGAGATAAGTCTGTGAGCTACCTCTGCCCAGACTAGCTGCCTAGTGCTCTGCCTATCCCTGGCCCAAACCCAGGCCTGCTGGAACAATCATACCATCCTGGTCTGTTATCATGTGCTCAATACCCTGCTGGAAATGGTGAGAAATGGTAACCTTAGCTAGCCTCTTTGGTTATGGGGCTTCCTTTCCTCCCATTGGTCTTAGGAGGCCTGGCGGTGGCCATGGAGCTTGCTTTTATGTTCTCCACTCTCCCAAGTCCTTGCTTCTTACGCAAAGGCCCACTCACTCAGAGCTAAAAGACTCATTCTTAGTCTAACTCTGTAACTAGCATATTTACTAGGTTATGCTGCAGAAATAAATTAAGGCCCAAATCTCTGTGGCTTAATTCAATAAAGATTTATGCTGCCTAGCCTCCATGAGCAGTGGAGGTCATGAAGCATGGGGATTAGTGATGGCTCTGTTCCACACAGTCACTCAGGGATGCAGGCTAGGAGAGGCCCTACCTTCTGTCACATCACTAGCTGTTACAGCAAAGAAAGTGAGAAGCATGGAGAAATTATACTCATTTTTCTCTGCTTTAGCTCTGAAGGATCACATGGGATTCCCATTCACATCCCATGGCCCTGCACTAGTCACAGGGTCCCACCTAACGGTCAGGTGCCTGGAGAATGTGGAGAAACCCACAGACCATGGGGTAAACTTTGCTGTCTCTGCCTGCTCCCAGTCGGAGTCTGGACACTGCCTCCCCTTATTGTAATTTAATTAGTTATAATATTTTGGTTAGTGTCTGTCTTCTTGCTAGATGTGGACCTTTTGAAAGCTTGGGACTCTCTTTTTTGGTTCACTACTGCGTTCTTAATGCCTTAGCAAGGCTTCGGGCGTAAAGGACACCAACAGAACTGGTGACCTTTGATGCCATCTGGTGGTCATATCCATGTATTACAGAGCACTGTCTTTTAAATTATGTAGTGATTGAGCTCTCGAACTTCAATTCTTTTTGAGGGGTGCAAGTGGGTGTGTGGCAAAGTGGAACAGAGTGTTTGAAAGTGAGAGATGCTCCAAGACTTCAGTAGACAAACACCATAGAGTGAGAATGTCTGCAGGTCATAGGGTAGTTGTCCTCTCATTTCGTGCCCCCCGTGTCAGAGCTTCTGAGGTAGCCTGGGTTTTCACAGTTGTTGGGAGACAAAAGGACTTTCAATTTTGTACCAAACAGAATTGAAGAATCTCCCCACAGCTGATAAATCAGTTGCAAAACCAACTTGCTTATTGGCCTACCTGAACTCTGGCCTGCCCACCCTCAGCACCGGGGATAGGAAACAGATGACATTAGGGACCTTCTCCCCCCAGCCCCTGCTAGTCCATCTCTCCTTCAGTTCAAGTGGTTGCTGTCAAAGCTGAAAACATTCAAGGTAAAGAACACGTTCGGGAGGTTTCTAAACAATGATCTGGCTCCAAACTTGGAGATTTCTGAGAAGTGCCAGGGCCAGCTCTGCTGTGCCAGATGAAAGCTAATGACCCCAGGGGCGGGCAGAGGGTTTTAAAGAGCAAAGCTTAATTGAAGGTAATAGAGGGAGGCAGGGAAAATTGGAGAACAGTAATGGAAGGAGTGCATTAGTGAGGTTTCTGCGCTGTCATCTTTTGCCCAGAGCCTCTGGGCTCTTCTGTGTAAGTGGCCCCTTGTTCTCCAGAATCCATTATCTCCCCAGGATGCCCCGGGGATGCACTCAGTGAGATGGAAACCATGGGGCCCTGTTACTGGCCCTGGGGAGGAGGAACTGAAGGCAGACACCATTTCCCAGAATGTAAGAAACAAAACAAAACATAGTTAAACAACGAAGAAAGCAAAAGAGGGAAGCTCAGCCCTCTGACTCCACAACAGGCTGAGAAGTTTGCTTTGCTTTGGGAAGAACTGATGCAGCAATGGGGGATAAGCTGGTGAACAGAGAATTACATAGGTGTATTCCTTGCAGATGCCATTTTTGGAAATAATCAAGAAGAAACGATGAGAGAAAGCTCACTGAGGCGGCAGCCTTTCTGGAATTGAGAATGACAATCTTGAATTTTTAATCAATAAAAACTCACATTTCTGGGGTGGTTGGTGGGGCCAGGCAGTAGGGTAAGTACTAAGCGATGGTTTATTCCTCAGTTCTCACAGGTCTTTTGTGTTGCTATGATGTTGCTATGACCCCCATTTCATAGGGGTTTAGTGGGCTCAGGAAGGTTCTATCACTTGTCCGAAGTCATGCAGCTAGGAGGGCTCGGACCAGGACTCCACTCTAGGCCTGCGTCCCCAGGGTCCTGGTCTTCATGACGGGTTCATACAGTGGTCACTCTGTCCTTTCCTGTACCCTGGATCCCAGCTTCTAGATCTTGGCATCAGTAGAGTTCCTAGCGACTCATTTTGCCCCTCAATGCCAACTGTCCAGCACCCCTCCACTCCTCCTTGCCTAGTTAGTGATACAGAACCACAATCAACATCATCAAAACCCATTTATTCTGCAGCGCCTGGGACTAGAGGCATAGTCATGTATGAAGGAGGGACCCTCTGTTCCCAGAAGGGATATATTTGGCCAACCTAGGTTTTGCATGGCTGGTTCTTCTGTCTCTTCATTGCCAGTCCTCCCACTCTCTCCCCTCCCCCTCCCCAACCACCTTTTCTTGGCCTTATTCACACTTCAAAACTCTCAGCTCAAAGGAACCCAGAGAGAACCGCCAGAGGCCCCGGAGCCACCCTTTCCTGTGAGAAGGTTCTTAGAATTCTTCAAAGGATAAACCCAGCATTGCAGGGTTACAGGGTATCGCTCAAACACCAAATTAGAGTTTAGTATCTTCCTCAGTGAAATGCTTAAACTTGTTCAAACTCAGTTTTCTGAAGGTCAATTCGTGTTTGCTCTGACCAGGACAGGGAAAGTGCAAGAGGCGACTCAGACGATTAAGGTCAGCTGGGCTCAGAGCTTGCTTTCTTGCTATGTGAATAAATGTTTGCACCAACAAACACGAAAAGACTGAGGGTGGCCGGAACTCTCTGCAGACCCGTGGGAGAGAGTGCCCAGAGACATTGCTGCGTAAGTAGGTGCTGAGGGAGGCAGCAGTGCGGCGGGAAGGGGCCCAGGGGATTTTGTCTTCTTTAGCACAGGGTAAATGTGCCTGGGAATGGCAGTGATCCTGGAGTCCAACATTGGGTCACTGTTAGGGACAGGGTTTAGGACCAGGAATTGGAAGATCAGGGCATAAGGTCTGGCTTTGTCAGTGACAGTCCAATATCCTAAGCATGTCTCTGCCTTAGTGTCCCTATTTTTGCAGTGTGTGTGTGGGGGGGTAGTGCTGTTATCCTGTCTCATAGGTTTTGTTAATGGAATCAATCAAAAGTAGTAAATTATCTGGAAATATTCTGGTCAAAGGTCTTAATACTAAGTAGATCTGATCACATTAAAGGTCTGCTTAAAAATCTTTGGCTCACAGAATACAGTCATCTTTCAGCATGACATACAAGTTTCTTCACCAGCTGACTGCAAGGCCCTATTCCTTCACCCCTGTCCCCTGCCCTGTGTGCCCACCACACCCACCTGTCTGCAGGTCATGACCAAAGATGCTTCCTCACCCTCCTGCCCAGACTGTTTCGTCCGCCTCTGATGCCCTCACTTTCCTGGTTTGCTCTGGAGCTGGACGTTGGCCTTATGCCCCTCCCTCCCCAGGGCCCCGAATTCTTCTTTGATAAGCCGAATGCATCCATAAATATTATTTAGCTCATCTGAGCCTTGGTTTTCTCATCTCTCAGTTGGGAGTAATAACAATTCCCAGGGTTACACCTAGAGGCTCGGGGCGGGGAGCACTGTGAGGGGGCACAGTTGTTATCCTGGACTCGACTACTGTTACGACCCAGATGAGGGGCCTGAGAGGAAGCAGTTGGGGGGGGGGGATTGGGTCTGTTAAAAGCGCATCAAAACTTTAGTGGTCAGAACAAGAGACAACAGAGGAGATGGTCAAAAGATAGGGCCTTTTAAAAAATATGTTCCCTCTCCTTGATGGTAGAAGCTGCCCGTACATGCTTCTGATGTAATTTCCAGACTAGCTGAGGTGAGGGTCAAGGGGAGAAAGTTTCTGCAGCATCTGGCACAGGGCTTGATACCTGGAGCTCCATAAACAGTAGTCATGACTTCCTGTTTTGTTTAACCGTTCTTTCATCATGCGCCCCTGGCCCGTTATGCATAACTTACTATGTCACTTACTTTCGAGAAGTTGCTTAACCTTCGCACCTCGGTGCTGCTCAGCCGTCAGTCGGGAAGGATAAGCGCACTGACGTGTGGTACTGTCGTGACAGCTCCCTGAGGTGACATATAAAAGCCCTCAGAACGCTCAGCACCTGGAGTGTAGGGCTGTTACGCTCATTTGCTGTGAGCGAATCCAGCAACACGGTGACAGTGGCTGGGCCTGATAAACATTAGGTCAGTGCAAGGACATTTGGGAAGAACAAATACGATACGACGTCCTCTAGTGAGGACCTAGGGAACCGTAGTCCGTGATTCTTACGCATCCGTGGGGTGCTGATTTAGGGCACTTGCTTACCTCCTGGGTTTGGCTAGATTTATGGAGAAACAGGAGGCCTTCAAGTGTAAAGATGATTAAATGTTATAGGCTCTAGCGCAGGTGAGAGGTCACGCTAGCCTTCCCTCTAGCCCTGAAATTGCTTACAGATGGGAGACTTTGGAAAGACGCCTTTTCCAAAGACCTGTAGTTAGTCTGGGAGACAAGTATTGGTCATAAAGAAGAGATATGGGGGCTTGTGTTGACACTTCTCTACTCAGAGCATGCCTGTGACGTAGGGGAACGCACTGACGCCTGAGGGCGAAAAGGCATTCCTCAGCCAAGGCCACCTGGCTTCTCAGGCCCCTGGTGGCCTCACCACAGTCCACAAGTCTGCCTTTCTAGTTCCTCATTGTCAACTACTTCCCTCAAGAGGCAGCCCTGGAAGGATGATTGACCTTGAAAGAAAGAAACCAAGGGGGCAGGTGAGAGAAAGTCGGGCTAGGCCAACAGGCTGTGGAGGTGGAGAGAAGACAGAGGGAAGGTCTTCCTTCGTATAGGAAGCTGTGGCTTTAGGAGTTATGGAAGGGGTGAGGCTGGAGCAATGCCAACTGGCAGTCCATTTCTATGGTCTCAATCTTGCTCACCTTTCTGCATTCATAGTTCAGCCCAGTTCAGGGTCCCGAAAGATATAAAGAATCAAAAAGAATTCCTCAACTCAATTTCTTCCTCCAAAAAGATCTCCTCAGTAGAATTTGACCTGATCTTCGAGGGAAGAAGCCAAGAACCAGAGCAACCCTAGCTCAGAACTTGGGACCTTCTAAAAGTAGGGGGATTCGCCATGACACCACGCTGGTCTTAGCCCAAGGTGGGAAAGTACTAGGGTGTGGGATGGTGGTGATATGGAACCAAGAAGGGAGGTAGGAGGCCTGTTACTGCCAAAGTAATACAGGAGAAAGTGTTAGCAGTCCCTATTCTGGAAGCAGCTTACTCTTCATGGAAGCAAGGATACACTTTTACAGGGCTTCAGCAGGGAGAACATGAGTGGGATACACATGAGGAGGATTCAGGCTTGGGAAACGGGGCAGAAAATGCAAACTTAGAGGCCTTATAGATCATCCAGATGACTGTATTTCGAACTTGGAAGCTTCACAACCCCAATGCCAGGAAAAGCCACTGCAAGGTTAGGATCGGAGTCTTTCCATCAGGCAGTGACTTCCATACCCAGCAAAGTGTAAAAAGCATCTTTTACTCATGTGAATGTGCATGTGAATCTATCAGGGGAAAATTCTGAGCCTGAGAAAATAGCAAGCATCAAGTCGATGTGTTCTAAAGTAAAGAATAGCAGATTAGTAATTGCAGACCAAAACGCTCTCCTCTCCGGAGCCTGAACACGAATGCAGGCATTGTTCTTCCCTCAGGCACCCTTGTCACCGAGTGCTGGAACTTCAGAGCGTTTATACCTATTAGGGTGTGATCATCACAGCGTGTGACAAAGCCTCCAAATTATACCTTTTATAATTTTGCTACCCTTTTTGTGCCACAAAGTCTTATGCTGTGTGTTCACTTAAGGCAACTAGCTTTATCAGGAAGAAAAAAAAAAGACCGGCCTTGACTGTTTTCTTTCCAGATGCTGAAATCGCCAGATCTGATGCTCTGTTCGTATCACCCACGAGCGCCCCCTTCAGGCAGTTCCTCAGTACTGTTGTGGCAGAAATTTGGGGTCATCTGAATGCCGCGTGTGAGCGGAAATGTAGAACCACCGCTCCTTAAGCCGCTTGTAGGGATCTGGTACAAGACCTTTCAAGAAACACTTGTGTTTCTGGTGACTGCTTTTTACTGCAGATTTGATTATTTTATTATGACTCTGCTGGGTCTGCGGCCTCCCAGCTGAGAGCCAACACCTTGCTGACTCACTGTGATGGTGGTTGAGAAAAAAACCAGCAAACTGGTGGCTCCCATGAGCTCTGGAGCTGCAAAATATAGGTCAGGGAGCCTCAGCCGGAAAGGTCTTTAGTTGAGTGAGAAACTACCATTTTTCTGACCATCTCTCTTTTATGATGTGAAGTTAGAAGGGGCTCAAGAGGACACTGAGCATTTCCATCTCTGGTCTCCTTGGTCAGGGAGAGGGGCCTGAAGCCAGGTCAGAAAAAAGGATAAAAGGCAGGAGAAGCATCTGTCTCCAGGCCTCTCTGGAATGCTGCAAGCCTATTTTGCTTTTGTTGTCTCTCTGCTATGGATGAACCTGGGTCCAGCAGAACTGGATGGACCCTCTCCAGAGATCTCCAGTAACTTCGAGACCAGGCTGCAGCCTGCAGAACTCAGGGATGAGGTTAGGGCAGTCAAGGGGTTAGTGGGGTGTGTGTGTGTGTGTGGGGGAGACAATCCACACTGCATTTTATATAAATGGCACCCCCTGGAGTACTACAAAGGAGCCTGAGGACACAAGTCTCAGTGTGCTGCACCCCCTACCCCAGCTTCCACCCTGGCCTAACTTCCCTAGAATTAGCGCCTAGCACTTAAATCAGCACCTGGCACTCTCCCTGGCCCCTTAAGGCACTAGATAAATACTTGTTGAATGTATAATGGTGTGGTAAACAGAATAATGCCCACCCCTCCAAGGTGTTCATGTCCTAATTCCCAGAACCTATGAATATGTGACTTTACATGACAAAAGGGATTTTGTGCGTAGGATTAACATTATGGACCTTGAAATGAAGAGGTTATCCTGGGTCCTCTGGGCAGGCCCATTCTAATCATGTGTCTTAAAAGTAGACAACCTTCCCTGGGGGCAGTTGGAGAGATAAATGCGACCAAGGAAGAAGAGTCGGAGAGCTAGGAGTGTGAGAAGGATTCCACACTCTGCTGCTGGTTCTGAGATGTGAGGGGCTACACACAAAGGCCAGAGAGAGCCCTCTAAGAGCTAAAGGCAGGTCCAGTTGACAGCCAGCAAGGAAATGGGGACCCCGGTCCTACAACCTCACGGAACGGCCAATAGCTGAGTGAGCAAAGAAATGGATTCCCCCTTAGAGTTTCCACAAAGGAACAGCCCTGCTGATGCCTCGATGGTAGGCCAGGGAGACTCCTGGCCCACAGCACGGAGACATAATATATTTAAGGTAAAGTATGGTAATGTGTTTTGGCAGCCACAGAATACTAATACACATGGCTACAAAGTGGAATATATTTTATAACTGAATGTAATTTTCTTGCTTCCAACACACCTCATTCCTTGGTGGCTGCTGGTTTGCAACCCCTTTCATGGATGGCCATGTTCTGGTGGCAGGGAGGGCATCTTTCCTTCTGGTGCCCTATGCTTCCTTGTACGTCTGGGTTTACTTCTTCGCTGCTATCTGCTACCAGCATCCCCACCCACGTGGCCCCTGGACTGGATGCTGCTAAAGGCCGCCCTCTTCATGAAGCACATAGGACTCTCCACTGCTTCCTGTCATCTCTGCTGCTCAGGGAGGCCCCTCACCCGGGGAAGGGGGTCCACCTCTATCCCCCATGCTCCTCTTCTCTCCTCCATGGGGCTGGCAAGCATCCTCCTGGGGCTGGCAAGTTGTGTCAGGTTCCGGCTAAAGTCTTCAGACCACACTGGGTCCAAGGAAACTCGCGGACCTCCTCCATGACAACACAGGACTCCAGGGAAGCCTGGAAGTGGTGTCTAGCCCCTCCCACCGGACTGTGACTTTTGCCCCCTCCCCACCTCGTTCCTCCCCAGGACCCAGTAGCAGAGGTGTTGATGGGGGCTGCTACTTAGGGAACTCCATCTGAGTGACAGCATACAGTCTCCCCTCTCCTCGGGGAGTCCTGCTTATATTCTTCCTCCCCACCACTCCACGTGGGACAAGCCCTAAGGGTTGATATCGATATCAGTGGTGATGATGAGGTTGTCGGGGGAGAAGCTACCTGCCCCTTCTTATTAGCTCTTCTTTTAAACTTCTCCCTCCCTCTTCTCCTTAGTCTCTTTTACAGCTCACACCAGAACCGGGGGACAAACAAAGAAGCCATTCCTGTTCACTGAGACTGTAATCCCCAGTGGTGATCAACTCACAGCCGGGGCAGTGTTGTCTGAAGTGGGCAGAGTGGTCTAGACTCGAGTGTCTTTGTTCTGAGCAATCTTTGTGGGGTTGGTAGCAAAGAAAGAATAAAGAAGAGTTCATTCGATTCCTCAGATTCTTTGTGGGCAAAAATTAAAACCCTACCACAGGCTTATGAGTAGATGTCATGTTTTAAGAACCAAGTCATCCGCAGGACAGCTGTGCCCTCGGCTTCTGTCTCCTCAGGCCCATCCAAGCTGTCAGTGACTTCTTAGTCACACAGGTTCCATTTACCCCTGCACTTGCTTCCTCCAGGCCTCAGTGTCCTTATTCTAGGCCAGAAGGAATTTGTGGCATCGGAAGATCCAGTCCTGATAGAAGATGGTCGATGCTTTCAGCCTGCAGTCCCCTGCTTTCAGCCACGGCTCCCTGGCTCAGGTCCTGCCACAAGGACCTCTGAGAAATTCTCCCTTGGCTGGTGGAGAGGTCACTCTTAGGAAAGATCAACATGGGCAAAATAGGGAGGCCCATCCCCAGGCTGCTGTCTTTTCTCAGGGTCCAGAAAAGGAGGGCATTTGGTGGGGCAGGATCCTGTCCCTCTGGATGCTGTACCAAGGCTCCCTACAAGCATGATCTCTCTCTTCCCACAGCAAGCCAAGGAGGGAGATGCTCTCATTATTCCCAGGAGAGGGAGGAGGGATTCCTTGGGATTCAGCCTGTGGTCATGGCAAAAGTCCAAGTACTGGGTTTCAACCCCCAACCTCTTACTTTGTGGCTTTAGAGAAGATCTATACTCACCTTGAACCTTAGGTATCTTATCTATAAAATGGAGACAAGGATACCTAATCATAAAGTTGTTGTGAGGATTAAGTGAAATAAAATCCATAAAGTTCCTTGTATGGAAAAAGGTGATTAATACACATCCTCTGCCCCCACCTCTCAAAGGCAGAGCAAAACTTTGGCACAGTACTCCTATAACCCTGTGCCTGACAGCAGTTTCAACCAAAAACATTTGGGCAGAGCCCCATCCAATGCTGCCTAAAGCCTGGAAACCTCCTTCCTCCCAGGAGAATTCAAGAATTTTACCAGGGGCCCTGTTCTACCAGCAATACCCCCTCATCCTTTGTCCCCTTCCCCTGCCCCAAGGGGTGGGGCTTCAGTTGTGGGGGGCCAACAGGAGAGTCTGTTGCCCTCCAACACCATCTATCTCCGGCCCTACATACCTTTTTTTACTGATTTGTTGGCTATGGTTAATTTAGCTTTTTGCTAACCTTTCAGTGAAATAATATCTGCTAGCATTCCTTTCCATTTTCCACGTGCTGTAGTCTCCGTAACTCCATTTTCTTCAGGGCTAATTTCTGACCTTCATTTTGCCTCTAAGAGGCCTAGTTAGCTTCGCCCCACCGTTCACGTGCCTACCCCAGAATGACAGCACCCGACATGGTCAAGCTGATCAGACTGAGAGTGAATCTGCCACCTAGTGGTCATTGGAGGTGTGACTGCCTTCTCAGGAGCTCTCTTGTTAATGGTACCTGAAAAGAATTCAGCTGATGGTTTTCCTTTCATCTAAGAAGCTGTGACATGAATCAGATCAAACAATGTATGTGCTTCAAAACCTTATTGGAAGGAGACTGAGTGTGTAAGAATATTTTCAATTCAGGATGAAGAGTGAAACAAAAATCAGATTGATGCGTACCAGAGTGCCAAACTAGGACACTACATTTTTTTCTTTGACTACACTTAAATCCAAATGAAGTCCCACACAGACAAAACAAGCAAACCAACCAACAAACCACCTAAACCAAATAAATGAACAAAAAATGGAACGGTTGCTTTCATTATCCAACACATATCTACCAAGTACTGGGCGGGCTGTGGTTAGCATCCAAGAGTTTAATGGAGCAGCTCATCACAATATACGGTGGTGATTTAAATTCAGTTAAAGGAGAATGCAGTGGAGACCACAGGAAGATCTAATGTTGTACAGCAGTGAAATTTGAGTTGAGTCATCAAGGAAGATTAGATTTGGCCAGGCATTAGAGATAAAGGGTAACAAGGGAATTCCATCTGACAAGGAAGAACGCATGCAACACTCAGAAGGGTGGACGGAAAGGACAAGTTCAGGTGTCAGCAAGCTGGGAGTGTGTCTGACAAATATAATTCAGTCTGAAGCCTTGTACCAACAATGTATTTATTGACCACCTATTTTAGGTACTTACTGGCTACCTATTTTACTCAAAGGCAGAGCATCCCCAGGCTGCTGTCTCATAAAGGTATGAGACATTGAAGAAATTTAAGAAGATACAGGGGCATGTTGTAAAGACGACCATTTCTCCCAGTTTAGCCTGGAGATGCCAAGCTCATCCAATAAAAATCCTATCAGGATTTTTTTTTTTTTTGTAGAAAGATTCATTTAGAAATGCAAAGGGCTGAGGATAGCCAAGACAATCTTGAAAAAAAAGAAAAAAACTTAGAAGACTTACACCACCAGATAGCAAGACTTTTAACTAAGCTAAAGGAGGGGCACCTGGGTGGTTCAGTCATTAAGTGTCTGCCTTCGGCTCAGCTCATGATCCCAGGGTCCTGGGATCGAGCCCCACATCAGGCTCCCTGCTCGCGGGGAGCCTGCTTCTCCCTCTCCTCCTGACTCTCTCTCTCTCTCAAATAAATAAATAAAATCTTAAAAAAGTAAACCTAAAGGAATTAATTGCTGGAAAACTGTTAGTATCTACTAAAAGTGAACATATACATGCCCTCTGACCCAGCAATTCCACTCTTTGGTGTGTGCCCAACCAAAATGCATACATATTTCACAGAAATTTATACTACCCTGTTCCAAGCAGCACAATTCATAATAGCTCTAAACTGTGACAATTCATGGGGCACCTGGGTGGCTCAGTCGTTAAGCATCTGCCTTCGGCTCAGGTCAGGATCCCAGGGTCCTGGGATCGAGCCCCACATCGGGCTCCCTGCTCCGTGGGAAGCCTGCTTCTCCCTCTCCCACTCCCCCTGCTTGTGTTCCCTCTCTCGCTGTGTCTCTCTCTGTCAAATAAATGAAGTCTTAAAAAAACAAAACAAAACTGTGACCATTCAAATGCCCATCAACATTGTGGAGTCTCTGTGCAATGGAAGTCTATATAGCAATGTGAATGAATGATATACAATTACACATGACAGTATGGAGCACGTCACAAACATAATGTTACAGAAAGAAGCCAGACTTAAAGGAATACATACTGTACCATCTCCATTAATAAAATACAAAAATGGCCCAAACCAATGGTAATTCACTGCATTACTAGCCCCCTAGGTGACACAAGTAAGGCATTTATCCTAGCACAAAATTTAAGGGGTTGCCAAAAACCTCGGTAGTTGAGGAAAATAAGATTTTAATGTAATTTTTTTTAAAGGTTTTATTTATTTATTTATTTGAGAGAGAGAGAGAGAGAGAAACAGCATGAGAGGGGAGAGGGTCAGAGGGAGAAGCAGGCTCCCCGCCGAGCCGGGAGCCCGACGCGGGACTCGATCCCAGGACTCCGGGACCATGACCCGAGCCGAAGGCAGTCGCCCAACCAACTGAGCCACCCAGGCGCCCCTAATGTAATTTTTTTAAGATCAAAATTCACGCAAAAAAATCATAGCAAACAAATGATCAGTTTTCGGTAAAGACAGGAGCTGACCCTGCACTTGCACAACTGACTGTATTAGCCCCAAGCTCATCCTGGCTCCGTCAGATCCTATCTTGCATAAATAGGAAGTTTGCATATTTCTGTCTGTTCTTTTATCCTATGCTATCAGCATGGCTGTGCCTTGGCCAGCCTGCGGGAGGAGAGCTGTCCCCCACCCCGACACACGGGGGAGAGCCCAGCCAAGGCGAGCAGAATTACCTCTGCAGCCGCTTCAAGGGAGTGAACCATAAAGCCCTGATTTCATGTGCCGCCCAAGTGGTGTGGGGGTTTGTTATACAGCAGTGACCCACCATTACACTGAACTATGCGGTTAAGTGTCAGAGGCTACTCTTGGAAAGTGCACAATGACCCGAAGGAGGCAGGAAATGGGTTTCTTAGTTGTGGGCAAGTTCTGTTTTTTGATCTGGGTGCTAGTTACACAGTTGTGTTCGCTTTGTGAAAATTCATTGAGTTGTGTGTTTATGGTCTGCACATTTTCCTATATTTTTGTTATACCCAAATACAAAATTTTATAAAGATAGAACACTTGGCCCCTACCCATTTTTCAAGGACAACGTGGCTGGGGCAACACACACACACACACAAACACAACGTTACAAGCATCAGGAACTGAAATAAAAATCCAGAATAAATTGGGTTTGAACCAATATTCAGAAAATCTATGAAATTATTATATTTTGAACTCTACTCACTGTTCTAAGAAAACACTTAGCCTTAATTGAACTCTACTAGGCCCGGACAAAATCAAAACATAAGATTATTCTTTAAACCGCTATTTCATTTGCCGTGAGTTTTTGCTAGATTTATCTTTACATTCAGTTTTAAGTTGGCCTCATTTCAATGAAAAGAATTTATTATTATGGTCATTTTTTCCAACCACATGTTTACTGCCAACATGTAGAAGATCAGAAAGCACGTCTCCTCTATGTACAGAAATTATATATATAATTATCATCTAGCATCAATTATTTAAGGAACAATTTATCATCTACCAACTACCAATCTGTCTTTCTGATGGGAAGATTGTCACTCCTGATGGAAAGAAGTTCATCATCCAATGAAAAACATGATATCTATAGTTTCCCTGGAAATTTCCTTCCCTTTCTAGCTGATTAGGATTGACTCTGAAGTGGGTGGCAAGATCCTGTCATCAATTTGATGTCAAAGAGGAAGTATATTTGCTTTAAGATTGAGATAAAAGGGGGAGAAACTATGTATCTAAGTAATAGCGCTTGGGATTTCTTCTTGCATCTCTCAAAGGAATAACTTCAATTTGCTTTAAAAAAAGAGATATAAACATTTATGTTGTGATTCTGGGGAAAATAAATTTCTATCTAGTACCAACTTTGCTATCTGGTCCAGATGCTTCCCACTCACCTGGTCCTGATAGTCCTGTGCCCCACTTTCTACAGCAGATGCGTGTGAGGCACAGTGCCAAGAACTTTAATTTACATGAAATCATTTAATCTTTGAAACTTCCCTACAGGGACATACTTTTATTATTTCCCTTTTACAAATGAAGACACTGAAGTGCGGAGATGAGGCATCCCTTGCTTAAAGCCACACTGCGAGAAACCAGCCCAGCTCACAATCCAACCCAGCAGTCTTGCTCTGGAGATGGGGCTCTTAATCACCAAAACTTGCTTTCACATTGTCCCGTGAGCTCACAATTTCAAAGGAGCTATAATAAACCCTCCTTTAAAGTGAATATTTATTTTATAAACAGAACTACCTCTCCCTGTTTTAGATCTGATATAAATCTACAGTTTTATATACATCGGGAGGGGTGTACCTATAGGACGGATTTATAATGAATGAGAGCATTCTGCAATGGTGACTTAAAATGATCTTTGACAAGTAAGGGCTTTAGATGTCTATTTTATTGTATATTGTCCTGTTTTGACTTGGTCACACGTGAAGCCTGTGTGGTGGTGTTTACTCACTGATAGTTTCATAAATCTGTGTCTCATTAGTTACAAACGCAGAACCTCTGGAATAGGAATCAGCTCATCCTCTGTAAAGCTGTGGTTCCCAGCATACATGGTAAAAACAGTAGGTGCTCAGGGGATGTGCTTGTCGGTTGATTACATGACATTACGTTACGTCACAAAAGCAAATGTCTTCTAGCTTAGCAGAGATTTCGAAGAGAAACAGTACAATAAATGAAAATGGTGTTCTGAGAAATCGCCTAGTGGTACACAGGCAGGTTACTCTGGTGTTTTCACTGACAGGAAGACAACTACAGGATTTATGATCATAACAACTGGCGATCTGTTTTGCCCCTTCCAGATTTCCCGGTGTAGGAGACGGCGCTCTCCTCTCGTCCTCCCCACTGGCATGAGGAAAGGCAGCACCATAAACAGTTTTAGTAGAAGGTTCAACAGAACCCACAGATCTCCTGTGACTGTCACATCACGTTAGCTTTCAAAGTCCATGATTTCCACTCTCTAGTTTAACATCTACTCCCCAGCCCTCCCTGGGACCTCCCCCACCCTGTAGGTGCACTCCTTCCTTTTTCATTGTCAGTATGTGGAGCTATGAGATTTCAGACGGATGGTGGGAAAGCTAGAGGTTTCCACAAGTCTTGTAATCCGTGCTCTGCCTTGTGCCCAGATGGGACGGTGTTTCTGAGGAGACCGTCCAGGGCTCACACTCCTCTCTCAGTCATGGCTAACGACTCACAGCCAAAAAGGTTCTTGAGGGTACTGTCACGGGTGACAGCCTCTGTCTGCTAAGGCCATCTGTTATCTCCCTTGGAATTTGTACCATTACAAACTGATTGCTGTCGTTTAAAACAAAGTGTTGGTTCTAATCAGCACCACGAGGCGCAACACATTCTTGCTCCTTAACTAAATGAGTCATCAACCTCTTAGCAACATTCAACCAACACTGATGAGCTTTCCAAAGCCCTGCCCTAGGTGTGTCAGGGCATGCCAAGGTGAGAGTGCAGACCTGTCCTCTGAGGCATCAGATTGTTGGACTGGGAATTGGGACGCACATCCCCCAATCAACTCTAATACTGCGACACGGGGGCTCTGATAGGCAAGTGAGAATGGGCGAAATGCAAAGGGTGAGATAGAGTAATTTCAACAAGGGGACATAGGTGGACCTTTCTTGGGAAGGGGATTCATGGACTTTGAAGGAGACATGCCTCCTTTCACTCACCCTCTTAGCTCCGGCATTTACTCACTCATTCCAAATTTGCTGCAAGAAATTTGCCGCAAGTGCCCTGAATGAGTCTTCCAGCCCCCAGCCTGCTTTTTAGCCCAGCACCACAATTAATGCTCCAGAGTCATCCACACAGTTTTTGGGCCAGATAGGGGTCTCTCCTTTGGGTAACTGTGCACCCCACTCGTCACTATCCAAGACATTTTTCTTCCTGAATTTAGACTTTCATCAACATTAAAGTGATCCTGACTCATAGTTCACATGGAAAGGTTATGGGAAGAAAGTAGCCATAGATTATATACAAACTGGGTTATTTCTTGATTCAAAAATGGTCTACCTAGAAGAAAATCTGTTAACTGTAAGCAAGCTTTCGTAGTAAAAAAAATGTTTACCTTTGATGATCTAGAGCTGAAGCCACGTCTCTCATAAGCCACGCAGTACTGACAATGAAAGGATTTGGGGTCTGTTTTCCCTTTTCAGTAAGATACAGCTGTGATCCCCATGTGGGAGTTGTGAGTTCATGGACTGGTTGCACTTAGAATCACCTGGGAAGCATTTTGAACCTGCAGTTTCTTGGGTTCCAGGCTTAGAGATTCTGTTATAGCCGATATGGGAGTAGGATCTGGAAACCAGTTTTTAATAAGTTCTCCAAGGGATTCTATATAAGCCAGTTTTAGAAATGACTGTTTCAGGGACTATATGATTGGCAGATAACATTTCCTGGAGATTAGTGATATTTATTGATGCTCTTGCATCATTTCAGTTTTAGGGATGTCCTTGCCCACATGATCTGCTCTGATTTAGGGGAGAAAAGAAATGGTTCGTTGTGCAGTGTCGAGAGTGGTCACCATGTGTCAATCTCCATTTGGGAGGATGTTTCCTGTGAGTATGATATACCATCATGAAGTAAGATTAGATACAATCCTTTTTGTATGTTTCGTACAATTTCGTGCAAACGACTCATTGAGTACCTATGTGTCCTCATTTACTGCACATACAATGTGCATTATTAAGTGATATTAGAAAAAGAGATCAACCATCCTCATATCTCCCACTTTTCACTTGTCCTTATTCTTTTTTTTAAAGCTTGGGATCATAATCAGTACTCTATTCACCTACCAGTATTCACCTGGAAGCTTTCTCACGTTGTTACAGAGGCTTTTTTTCATTTCCCCTTTTGTTTATTTATTTTTTTTAAAAGATTTTATTTATTTATTTGACAGAGATAGCACAAGTAGGCAGAGTGGCAGGCAGAGGGAGAGGGAGAAGCAGACCCCTCACTGAGCAAGGAGACTCATGTGGGACTCGATCTCGAGACCCTGGGCTCATGACCCGAGCTGAAGGCAGAGGCTTAACCAACTGAGCCACCCAAGTGTCCCTTCATTTCCCCTTTTAACACTGGCATGTTCTTGCCAGTTTTTAGTGTCCCTGGTTTTACACCACATTGGTGGATTTTGATATTGGCACTAATCAATGTCCTGAGCATTTTTGGGAAGGCCACACTCACGCACACGTTCACATTTGAGGGATGGGTCATTGACACCATGGCTGGCTTGGAGAACTTTAAGGGCCTGAAAGTCACGCAGAAGTGTTCAGCTGTTCCCAGATGCTTTTCGCTCTCAGTGCAATGCACCAGATGTGACCAGGAGATGGTGCTGTGGGTCAAGTTTTACCCCACATCCTGCAATGCTGGTGGCTTTCCAAGAAGCCAGGTTTGAAATGTCAAGAACTAAAGCTTTCATTCTTTTTCTGTTGTGGCTAATAAACTACTCAAATCTGCAAGCTAGGTGAAATCTTTACAATAGAAAAAATTGGGGCGCCTGGGTGGCTCAGATGGTTAAGCGTCTGCCTTCGGCTCAGGTTGTGATCCCGGGGTCCTGGGATCGAGCCCCACATCGGGCTCCTGGCTCGGCGGGGAGCCTGCTTCTCCCTCTGCATCTCTCCCTTCTCATGCTCTCTCTCTCTCTCTCTGTATCTCTGTGTCTCAAATGAATAAATAAAGATCTTTATTAAAAAAATAAAATAAAATAAATTAGCTAGGAATGAAAAATGACGATGGACTGACTTTGAACTCCACTTTTAAAGCCACCAGATCAGGACGCCTGGGTGGCTCAGTCATTAAGCGTCTGCCTTCGGCTCAGGTCAAGATCCCAGGGTCCTGGGATTGAGCCCCACATCTGGCTCCCTGCTCTGCAAGGAGTCTGCTTCTCCCTCTCCCACTCCCCCTGCTATGTTCCCTCTCTCGCTGTGTCTTTCTCTGTCAAATAAATAAATAAAATCTTAAAAAAAAATAAAGCCACCGGATCTGACCTTCACACTGAACTTGAACTTGGAGGAGGTCATGAGAGGCGTGTTTACTGGTAACTTCTTATTGTTAAGAAAGAGGTCAGAAAAAACTCCTGAGGAAGCCTGGAGACCAATCAGAGGCTTCCTGCTGCTCTAGGAGCAGCACAGAGAAGTGATTACAATATACATGGAGTTCTAAAGAATACATGTATGTTATGCTGTCCTTGGTTTAACCATGGAAATGTAAGGCAAAAGTTGCTATGTATAAAATTAACATAAGGAAAACATCTGATGCCAAGGGCCGTAGAGTTTTGCCCAAGCCCTTTGTAACCACTGATGCAGCCGGCTCACTTTCCTAGGCGTTCTGAGATAATGCCAGCAGACTGCTTGGCTTTCCGCTTGTGTGTTTATAACTTCTTCTGGTATTTGCTGTTAGAGCGCAGCCTGCTGGAATGGATTTTTTCCTATTTGCATATAAATAACATGACCATGACCCTGTAAATTTCCCACAGGCCATTTTAGAAATAGGGTGTTGTTATCCCAGAGGTGGGGGACCCTGCCTCATCCCTAAGAGTGTCTAAGCCAATTAGCCCAGATGGTTTGAGCGTGGCTCTGAGACATCCAAGGTCACAATAACCATCTGTGGCAAGGTCAGTCAAGTTAGAAACGAGAGAGCCCGTGTATTCCAGGCACCAAGAGGAATGTGCTTTCACCCAGGCAAAATGGGAGTTTTTGGTAACATGGGAAAATAGAACGAGCATAACTCAATGTTCCTTGATGCTGAACAGAGCAGGCCCTCCATGATGTCATCCTCAACAGCAGCACCAATTTTGTCTTTTTAGAGCAACCACCTTCCTAAGCATAACGTTGTATGAACCTATGGTTCCTGACTCAGAGTGTTTTCTATGCGTCTCCTAATTTTTTTAACCATCACACACAACAATTAGGAAGAAATGAAAAGATCACTATGCTTGCTGAGAGAATGGAAACAGTTTAATCCTGAGTGGATGATTCTCCCACTGGAGGGCCCCCATCAGCTGCAAAATTTTAGGGAAACTGTGCAAAACAGGTTTTTCATATTTTTTGCATGCTTTCTACTGGGTCTCTCTATTAGCCACTGCGATCCAGATGTGTACTTGAGATTTATAGTTGTTTACTTGGGAAGCAAAATCTCATATGAAACAGGAAAGGGATTTTTCATTTAAAGAACAAATATTTGTGTTCTAGATGAAGAAGAAAGTGCCTTCCTGAGCTGAGTTTCTGCCGCTGGCTAGTTGGCTGTCTGGTACACAATAATACCACACATTCATTGACCAAGAAATGGGCTCTGTGCTGACACAGTATGAGCATCACTTCTTTTAATCCTCACAAACCTTGTGAAGTAAGTGCTGTTCAGAGCTGCATTTTTGAGGACGAGGAAATAGGCTCAGAAAGATGAAGTAAGTTCGCTGGGATTCTCTGGGTAGTAAAAGATAGAGCCATGATCTGAGCCCAGGCTACATAATTCCAAGGCCACGTTCTTAAATACCATCCTATCCTATTCTGCCTATAGCTTATCGGAAACAACCTAATTTCAATTTGACTTCTTTTTTTTTTTTCCCAAACAGGACTACATAATTGTAATTCTGTCCATGGAAAGTAGGCCTCAACTTCTGTGTTCAGATATGCCTGCCTGCTTCTCTTCAACATGCAGCTGGTATGTAGTGAGGTCAGGAATCACAGGGTCAGTGGTCCTGCTTTTTAGTCAGTCCTGTGTGTGTGTTGAACATCTCTCCTTGGAATGTGAGGCTATCTTTCCTCTATTGTTCTCAGCTTGGGACCATGTCAAAAATTCTAGACAACAGGAAAAGACCCACTCAATATCCTGTTACAGTGGGAATACTGCACTCTTCTTAGTGCTGAGCAAAATGACAACCCTATAGTTCACGGGAAATACCCTCCTGAAAGGGCATTTAGGGATTTATTGTTACTTGAGCATATTCTCTGGGGTTTCATCCTTTCTGAGTCTTGCCCTTATCTCTTGAAACATATCCACTATTCTTACAAAGGAAAATTCTTCTACATTAATTACCAAGAGGATAATTTTTTCCTCCACATCCTTTATGCATGTAGTTTCAAAGCACAACATAAATAAACAAGAATTGGTTTTAAATGTTTAACTTGGGAACATGCTCTGAGAAGTTTAGAACCTACCTCCACTCCCTTTCACTTGGAGATTCATTGAAATTTCCTTGCAGAGAACTTCTTGTCCTGGAGTATCTGCCTTGGGGAGACAATGTGATGCTTTGCTACAGGGACTTGGATGAAGGGGATGTCAGTGTAGACAGGTGACTTAGGGAAGGTTCTGTAGAGGTTGGACTTGAGTTGGACCTCGAAGGAAGTGCAGGTTTGAAGGAAGCACTGGTAAGGAACGGGGTGGGTAGGATGGGGTGTATCATGTGGAGGGAAAAAAAAGTCCGATGAGCCAAGATTAAGTGCTGGAATGGAGCCTCTTGGTATAGACCAGGAAGCCTGATAGGAGAACAAGGTAACTGGTCTGTATGCAGTGGGGGTAGGGACATAGTTGAAATGCATGAGGAATATGAGGTTAATGGAGGATATTATGGAGTTGGCAGGATGACAATGGCAGTATTTTAGTGTGGGCTTCCCTTTACAAACCGTCTATTTCAAACCTCACATCTTACAGGTGAAGCGATGGAGATTGAGGGTGGTGAGGCAACTCTCCCCGGGTCTCACAGGGTTTCAGCAGCAAGCCAGTCATTTAGTGCCTGCTCCTTGATACGTTCCTGCCCCTGTGCTTGGTCTGGTCACATGAAGCCATTGTAGGAAGTAAAGGGGCTTTGCCATGATAAAGTACCACGCGGCTGGATGTACCAAACAGGGAGAAAACAGGAAATCAGAAAGGGAACCATTATTACATTAAAAGCTTGAGGTGTACAGTGTGGCCTTGGCTACTGGGAGGGGAAAAAATGAGATAATTAGACACATTAAGGGAGAAGTTGGTAGGACTCTGTATAGGGCCCAGAGAAGGAGAACATAAGCTGATTGCAAGCTGCAAATTTCGGGTTCCTGTAGAATAGAGACAGGAGGTGAAATGGGAAGATTATGAGTGTGACTCGGGAAATGTCTGGTGAACAGACTTGGTGATAGACAACTAGAAATAGTCATTCATTTATTCATCCAATGAATATGTATTGAATACCTGCTATGAGCTACTATGGTAGGTACGGGGCATACACTGGTAAATGGGCAAGATGTGTGTGGACGGGGACCTTCTAGAATTTTGTTCTGGTGTTCCCAAGTGGAGAAACATGGCCCTAGGTGGGAGGCACACTCGTGGAGCCATCAACAGTTGTGGTGTTTGACGGATGCCCCCTCATAGCAGTGAGTACAGAGTGATCTGCACAGGGCTGAGGACAGAGCCTGAGGACTACTGATGGTAGCCGGGAAGATGCCATCATCACCACTAGGTTATGAATTTTAAACAAATTGTCCTAAGAGTTTAAAAACCATTTGCTCTCTCATTTCTTTTTATTTAAATCAAGTATTTGAGCTCGTCTCCATCAAACAATTCTCTAACATTCAAGTGAATAGAGCGAATGGTTAAACGGGCTGTCAATGGGGCGAATGTGTCCACTGACCCAAGATAAAAGGTGACGGACTCTAATTATATTTTAAAAATTCCCTGGCCCACTGAGCTGGCGCCAGCACCTTTTGTTGGTTTAATTCACCAGGATTTTTTAAGCTGGGTCCTCGCTCCTCTAGGTGGTGTTAAGTGCTAAATAAACCCTCTCTCTCTTTTTGTTTTTTCTTCCTGGTTTTAACCCAAGCTTGGACTGGCCTTTGGGTAGATTAGGAAGTTCTAACCAATGGGATCCTAAAGGACTTAAACTGTTAAGGGCAGGCCTGGGAGCATCCCACAGGCTTCAGGTTAAACAGAGTTGTCAGAGGTGAGAGAAAATCGTATTTAATGTTCATAAATGCCAAAATTAGCAATGCCTTACATTTCAAAACCTAATTTATTACTTCATTATAACAATTAATTTGGTTAAATTTAAAACTTTGAAAAAACTCAGAGAAGCAATCACAATGTGTATCTTAGAGGTGAAAGTTCAATGGTTAAAAGTGAATCTTTAATGAAAGAACATAGAGAAATTGTCCTAATGACCGAAGTTCTTAGTAGTCTTTTCTAGAAATGTCTTCTTAGGGTAGACTGTGTATTGAGAAGAACCATAGAAGCTGGGCCTTGGATGACTCATGATCTGAAGAAATTTTTAAGTTCCTCAAGGGCAGGAGGGAGCTGTTCTCCACACCCTAATTTGTTCTGCAACTTTCCATTCTCCTCTCTCCTGTGTGATTGTACACATGTACTATCTTTCCCTTCTGTCTGGGAAATGTTTGGTACATTGGCGCCCCTTCTTCCCTCTCTTTCATTGTATATTTCTGTATCCTTTTCCTCACTTTTCTTTCCCAGGACACAGAGTGCCTCAGAATTTTGCTTCTATCTGCTCTGGTCCATTATGATTTTATCTTAAAGTTTAACTCTTGAGATGGGATCACTTCCTTTATGTTGTAGATCCTGCTGGGAATGGAAAAAATTGTCTCATTGTGTTCCCTGTGTCTAGACAACAAGAATCTTGGTGCCTGGAACATCTAGGACTGTCCACTCCGGGAGCTACGATTCTTAAGTCAGAGCTGCACGTCTCAATCTTTTCTGAGGTGCACTGCAAATAATTTCAACAATTAATCATCTTAGCACCCAGGTGTGTGAATGGTGATTCTTGAAAAATAAAATCAGAGAGGATTGCAAGTTATCCCTATAATCAATAATCCTCACCCTTTGCATTCCCATATTTTCTGGAATAAAAGAAAAAGTCACAAAGTTGCAGAAGTAATCAGAAATGAGCATAACCCTCAGTCAGTCTGGGTACCTATATGGCAGTGTGTTCACATGTGTTTATTTATTATTTTTAGAGATGGGAGGTAGGAAATGCATCATGGAGCTATTTGGAAAAAATATCCAGATTTTGTTCAATAACGAATCAAGCAACCTTGAGTTCCACAGCCCTTCCCCTCATGAATACTGAAGTTATTTTGAGCGACACAGAATTTAAAGGAATTTCTATCATAGTGTAGTTAAGTCAAAATGCATTGACTGAACATGATTCATAATTAACTAGACAACTCTAACTTCATTATACACACTTTGCTGTTCAGAGACCTGCCCAGACATTTGGCCTTGCCCATCCATGGCCAGCACAAATTGCTTTCCTTTCTGCTTTTCTCTCTTCTTGCTTTCCCGCTCTCCTTTTCTCTTTAACTGCCTCATGTACTTCCTCACCAGACCCCATCTTTCCTCTTCTCTGAACAGAAAGTCTGTCTTCCTTTGGTGTGGCTCTGTGCCAGAAATAATGGAAGTGGTGGAAAATTTTCTTGTGGTTAGTGGTGAAGCCAACAGCAAGGGAGCTTGTCCCTAGCTCTCCTCCCCTCCAGACACCCTCCTCCTCAGGTATGCATTCAGGCTGGGGTCGGGGAGCAGAGGAGTTGTGGCCAGAAAAGCCAAGACAGTCTTGCTGCCTCTTGCTGTCTGCTGCGTGCGCAGATAGAACAACTAAAAACACTTTCTGGAGATCCTGGAAGAATAGGAGAGCACCAAGCAAACACAGATCTTCCTCAGAGAGAGCTGCTGGACACCAAGGAAAGGCCCCCAAACTGCATGAGGTCCCCCTTCCTGGAACCCCGGTCCACACAGGAGCCCAACAGAGTAAATACCTCCATGCCTTCTGGGTCAGTCTGGCTGTGTTAAAATCCTGCCCGTGTGTGTGTTTGGGTTAGTCCGTTAGAGAATTTCCAGGACTCTTGAAATATCTGTGGGTAACCTGGAATTTCCTGAGAGACCTGGCTGCTGAGATCACTAGCCAGCTTCAGGGATACATGCCTTCTGTGAGCGACAAACACATTTGTGTAAAAGTGGGTCACCGGAAATCCTTGGGAATTCTTGAGCCCCGAATTCCCTACAATGCACAAAAAATACCAACTATAAAAGTTCTAGGGTATGGCAGTGAAAGTCTAAATCTCAATCGAGACAGAGATATGTGGGCAGCTATCATTTGTTTTTGGCTCACTCTAAAAGCCAGCTTTTTAATATTCATTGGTACACAAGCCCACGTGACTTACAAGATCAACCACCATTTTCTTAGTTCTCTTTGAGGTTGAAAGGTAAAGGCCTTCTGGGGTGCACTGGGGTTCTCAGGGTCTCCTGGGCTAAGATAAAAGCAGTGGTTGAACAGTTGATGTTCTGAATAGAGATTTAATTGGCCTAGCAAATTCTAGACCTAAATTTCCCCAAAGGAAACCTTGAAATAGTCAGCCGGGCTCTTCTTTTGGGATGGATCAGAAAGGTCACTTTTATTTAAGCCACAATTCAAGAGTACACTTGCACACATGGAGACGCTCTGGGGGCTACCACCTTCCCTTAACTCAGCATTAGCATATTCCTTTCTCATAGATCATTCTGTCATTTTTGATTCACTTAAGAAACATTCATTCACTAATGAATGGTGAGCAAGGTAGTCCCAGGTCCCTGCCCCTTACAAATATAAAGTCACCATAAAGCAGAGAGTCCCTCTGATGCCACAACTTTGGACATAGGCTCCAGAGCCTGGGTAGTATTGCTGTTCTTATCCATTACTCCCTCTAGACACTGTGACTTAGTATTGCTGAATTAGCCCCAACCTTGGCTCCACCCCCTTCATATTTGGCTTTTCTAAGAGAGATGGTTAGGCAGGGCAAAGAACCTGCTTCCGAAACTAGGATGTGTTGCTATAGGCAACACTCTTTCGATAACCATTCAGTGATGTTCTCCTAATGGTAATAGTTTCTGCAAAGTCTGTGTGACTTCTATTTCTTCCTAGAAGCAAAAAAAAAAATATGTAAGTGCTATCACTGCGCTCTTACAAGTCCCAGTTTTTCACTTTCCTTCCAATCTCTGCAATTCAATCCATCAAAGATCCTGTGCCACAGATGGTTACTATCTGGTCAATGAAGCAACAAATACAAACATGAGAGCATCTGGGGGCGGGGCCATATGAGGCCACAGGAGTCAGATGGGAGGCATTCCTGGGGGCTGAGATAACCAGTGACTGTTCATGAAAGGGAGGGCATGGGATTCAGAGCATGAAAGAGAGATGACGTGTGGCCGAGGGAGGGTATTCTCATTAGAGGAAAAGTCCGTGTACAGGTATAGAAGAGGAAGTATTTGTGGCATGAATCAGGAGACTGATTCACCTGGAGCGCTGACTTTTGCCTGGATGGCAATCCAGATACTCTGTCCAGAGACACTATCTAGCGATCTCTAGGGCTCAGAGAACTTGTTCTGTGGAGAAAGTAACTCATGTGGCCCTTTGCCCATCCCTGCCAACACCATAAAGCAATCAAGGATAGAAATTAGGAGAAAATAGCTCATTTCCTCATCCTTTGCTTAAAGCATCAATTTTCCATGGGCAATTTTGTAAATTAAGAATTTTCCTGTGCTAAAGGATTGGTGAGTTTCTTTGGTAAACAACAGGTCTCTAACTTGAAGGAAATATTCACAAACTCATGTGCTTAGAGAAGTTATACTCATTCTCCCCAGTGTTCCATGGCACCCTTCCTGGATTGGAATGGAAAAGCAGAGGTCCCCTCATGGCCACAGCCACATGTGACAAGTCTCCAAGGAAAAAGGCCCCAAACTGCCAAGAATTTAAGTCAAGAAAGACCATAAAAGATACATTTCTCTTTCAAGGTGAGGCAGTAGGCACACAGCTGTTCTGTCTGGGACTTTTGAACCTGCTTGTGCACGGGGTGGATTGTGGATCTGACTGGTGGCCGGTTGGAAGTGAGCATTGCTGAAAACTTGTTCTATGTATCCACACCAATATGTATGCATGGCATCATTGTGGATGAAGCTGGTAAGTGAGAGCATCCTGTGTGAGGACAACTGCATCATAGAATAAATACTGGGCTCAAATACCACCACAGTCCAAGACTTGTCCAGAGAAGGCTTTCAACACACATCATCATGAACATTAGACAGTGCTGTATTTGTGCTGCCCGAGGTTTTCTTTTCCCCATACATACAGAGAAGTCTTCTCTGGTGAAATGCAGGTAATCCCAAGGTTCTGGAAACCCTAGATTCATTTTTCCTCCATGCAGGGAGAGAGAAGAGCAAACTAATGAGGTGAAACTCCTAGGGCATTTTCAATCAAGTTCCAACCTCCAAAAGAAGTCACAGAACCTGCGTCTCACTGTGCCCCCCACTCTTTTCCCCTTCCATCTCTTCCCAAACCTCTATGTCATTACTTCCCAAAGCAAACCTTCTTTGCAAGCTGCTCAGATCACACTCCCTAGGACATCGTGTGAACATTCTGGCCTCCACACATTCATGCCCGCCATTTCCCCAACCTAGAGTTCTATTCCATTCTCTTTGCTTATCTAAATCAAATCCAGCTTTCCAGATGCGTCTCGAATATCTCTTCCTCAGAGGAACTTCCCTGGGCACCATGGTCTAGCTGAAAGGCTCCTGTGAGTGGCCATAGCTTCACTGAGTGACATTAAGAACCGTAGAACTGTGTGTGATAGGCTGCCTTGTGGAATTGTTATCTGCAAGCTACCTCCTGAACTAACCCAAAAGCTGATAGAGAGGATGGACTGTGGAGGATTAATTTTTTATGGCCTAATATCCATATTCCTTTGTGTTTAATTTTTAGATACCCACTGGTTCTCCAAATCAATGTGGAGTAAACTCAAGACATATCTGTGATTCAGAGCTCATGCGCAGAACATCTGAAGCCTAAACTGATCCTGCCACCGACTGGTGTGGTGATCAATGCAAACAAGGGAAGAGAAGAAGGAAGCCTATCCCCAAGTGGGGGTGAGGGATAGAGGCTGCTGTGGGTGTGGCCAGCCAGCACTGATCTGCGGTCTGTCCAGTTCTAGCCTGCTAAGTTTTGGGAACAAACATTGGGTCAGGATGACCAGCTCTGTTTCTAAGTAAACTTCTTGCAGCCTCTGTGAATTCTCCTCTGGGTATCTCTCACTGTTCATATTCCATGCCATCCACAATGGACTTGATCACTTCCTTGTTTGGAGGGTCTTATGCTGTAGTAACTTAAAATTTACTTATTGTATTGAGATATAATTAACATGCTATGAAGTTCATCCTTCTTATATGTATAATTCAGTGGGTTTTTAGTATATTCATAAAGTTGTGCAGCCACTACTGCTAATTATAAGACAATTTTCATCACCTGCAAAGGAAACTTCATATCCATTACCAAGCATGCCTTATCCTTCCCTTCTCTCAATTCCTGCAAACTACTAATGTACTTTCTGTCCCTATAGAGTTGACTTTTCTGGACATTTCATTAATTCATTAATTATTAAGATTTTTATTTATTTGAGAGAGAGAGTACAAACGGAGTGGGGGAGGGGCAGAGGGAGAGGGACAAGCAGACTCCGCGCCGAGCAGGGAGCCCGATCCGGGGCTGGATCCCAGGACTCTGAGATCATGACCTGAGCTCAAAATCAAGAATTGGACGCTCAACCGACTGAGCCACCCAGGCACCCCTCCTCTTTATAACTGAATAATATTCCATTGATGAATATACCACATTTTTAATCCATCCATTAGTCGATGGACTGTTTCTACTTTTTGGCTGTTAGGAATAATGCTGCTACGAAAGCTGTACAAGTGTTTTTGTGGACACATGTTTTAAATTCTCTTGGCTGTATATGTGGGAGTGGAGTTGCTGAGCTAGGAGGTAACACTATGTTCGCTTTTTGAGGACCCGTCAGACTGTTTTCCAAGGTGACTGCACCATTTCACATTCCCACCAGCCGTGTAGAAGGGTTTCTAGTTCTCCATATCCTCACCCATACTTCTTATTGTCTGTCTTTGCATATTACAGCCATCCTAGGTTGTGTGTGTGGAGTGGTGTTTCACTGCGGTTCTGATCGGCATTTTCCTAATATGTTAAGGGTTTCTTCATGATTGTTGATCATTTGTATATTTTCTTTGGAGAGATGTCTATTTAAAAATATTTTTATTATTGAGTTGCAAGAGTTCTCTCTCTACATTCTCAAAACTCACTTTTAATTGCATATTTATCAACTGATTACCACACTGGTCTCTTACTACAGTACAATCCTCAGCACGCTGACTTCCTTTACTGCTTTTTAACTTAATAGTTTTTGTCTTGCTTGACAACAGAGCTTTCTCGCAGTATTTTCTCCTATAGCTGTGCTCTTGCCTGGGTATGATCTCTGTATCTGTGTAACAAAAAGAAGGATGCAGGCCACTGTAGGGGGAGAAAAGAGTTGTTTCCTAATTGAAGCTGTGTTAGTTTCTATTGGTGCATAACAAATTTCTTCAAGTGTAGAGGCTTAACACAGCACACACTTATTATCTCACAGTTTCCAGGGATCAGTAGTTAGGGTGTGACTAATCTGTGTCCTCTGCCTAGAGTCGCACAAGACTATAAATCAGTTGTGCTACGTTCTCATCAGAGGCTCACTCGACTAGAGCAAGATCCACTTCTACACTTCCTTAGCCTGGAATGAGGGATGGCAGAATTTATTTCTTTGCAGCTGGAGAACTCATAGCCTTCAAGGCCAGAGTCTTGTAATGAGTCTCTCATCTGAGGGAGGGCCCCAATGTCTTTTTTAGGGGCCTTCCCCTGATTGAGGCAGGCCCACCCAGGTGCTCTCCTTTTTGATGAACTCAAGTCAACTGATTTGGGAGCTTAATTACATCTGCAAAATTCCTTCACTTTTGCTCTAATCTACTGGCTACAAGCAAGTCTCATGTCCCATCCACATTCACGGGTGTGTGGGGAGGGGCCTTGCACAAGGGTGTGAGTCACTGGGAGCTACCTTGAGGTGCTTCTCTTAGAAGATAGTAACTGGAAGAGGGTTTCCTCTCCTAAGCAAAAGAAGCACCATGAGTTTTTTAAGGTAATGCCATCAAATAGCTTTCCTGCTGAGAGCAGCTCCAAAGTTGTTCTGCTCAACCATTTTTCACTCCGTGACATACAGGCTCTGAAACAAATGTGCATAAATGACCATGTAGGGTGTCATGACAATCTTTTCAATACCTAGGAGTCGTAAGTACCATAATGACTTTGATGAGACAGCCCGTATTTCGGCTGCTCACACATTAATAATGATGAGGGTGAGTGCATGCACAGTGCTTTCTGGGGTACAGTACCTCACACATACTAAATCATGTCGTCTCCAAAGTCCGTCCTAGAAGTAGGTATTGTCGGTTGTTTCCATCCCGTGTCCCAGGTGAGCGAACTGGAGGCGGGGCTCAGCGGTCACACCATAAGCAGCAGAGCCTGTCCCAAGCCTACAAGTCTGCACTCAGATCCACCATGCTCGTGACATCTCAGCGGGGAAGACATTCACCCTGTGAAGGAGGTGAGGATGTGGGTGTCATCACGGCCCTTGTTCCACACAGAATCTCAGGAAAAAACACTTCCACTAGCTCACGGTTGTCTATGGAAATAGGTCATCAGCAGAGGGTCTCTTGGATCATTACAAAAACCATTAATTAATATGGACAGAGCCAAAGAGAAGAAAGTAGTCTAAAATCCTAAGACAGTACCTCCTGTGTCCATTTTGTAAGCTGCTTTTTGTCAGAGGAGAGTACCACGGACTCTGTGCTAAAGCAGTGCGTGCTCTGAATGTACAAGGCACCAAACCATTCATCTGACTTATGGTAAGAGCTAATTATGTGTCAGACACTGTGCTATGCACGAAGAACACGGTGGGAAAAAGTGTCACAATTCCTCTTTGATGAAGGTAAGACAGCAGCGTGAGGAAGACACAATGAAGAAATGTAAATAAAATATCAGGGTAGCCACAGGTGTTATGTCCTGAATCAGACAAGCTGATGGCAGAGACTGGTCCTCAGGGTTACTTCTTCCCTGGAGAAAAAATAGAATGATGTAAGTCTGTCAAGAGCCATAATTAGTGCTTTTAACCTTGACGAAGAAACACAAGTAAACTGGTCCTGAGGTGTGAACTCTGACATTCCAGGGGCTATTCCAGGGATAGTGGGCCACCTGGGACTGACCTTGCTCCCCACTTCTTTCCCCGTGGGGGCCCAGGGCATACTTAGTGGGACATGCAGAAGCAGAATTGGGCTTTCAGCCAAGAGGTAGTCAGCAGCAGTTGTCCTAACGCTAAACTTCTACATGAGATGTGCCCATCCAAGCTCTCCAGGGCCAAAAGCCGTTCCCCACCCACGCCCTAGAAAACACAAACCGAGCTTTAGGCTTTCCTTCACTATTGAGAACAGTTCCCTCCCTATCTCTCTTCATTCCCACATCAACTGCTGTTTTCCCTTGTTCAAACCCTGTTGTTTGCCTCTTGTTTCTTGGCCCCTTGGAATTGACAACAGATTTTGACTTCCCGGAGATAAACCCTCCCCTTCTCTCCCTCCCCCAGATTCAGCTCAGCCCAGTTGGGCCAGCCCAGCCACTGCCCAGGAGTGGGCTTTCCAGGGTTATCATGAGAGTGTTGGGGATGAGAGGCAGGAAGCTGAGCCACGTGACCCCACACTCCTCCTCTGGCACCCGAACCCAGGGTCACCTACCGACGCTGTGCCTTAGAAGGGAGTCCTAAAGCCGGGCTCCCCAAACCGCATCTCCAGCTGCACCATCCAGCTTCTCACCAGGAGTTAATTAGATCTAGGTGTTCTTTAGCCCCGGGGCCCCGGTCAGGTCATGAACGGGGAGGTGGATTAGTTTGTGAAGGTTCAGCTGCTCACAGCGACTCTGCCTCTGTCTCTCTTCTCCACCACATCCTGGACCACCAGGCCCCACCCCACTCCCCACAACCCCGCTCTGGGTGGTGCCAAGTCCCGATCATTAACGAGCTCCTCAGGTGACTCTGATCTGCTGCCCTGCTGGGAACAACTGTGATTAAGGGAAGATGGAAAGAGATCTGAAAACAAAACCCCAACATCGTATTAAGTGGTTTCCTTTTGCAACGAGAGGTGCATTCTTCAATTATGCAGGGTTAAATATTTCAGTTTATTTTTGGAATAATACCTCTGGATAATATCACCGGGATAAGAGAAGTTCCCAGGAACCTGCACTTTCTTTAGTGATTTTGGTCAGCAGTCACGAGATCTTCATTGCTGGCCTCGCTTTTCAAACTGAAGAGCTGCTCAAAACAAGATGACAAACTTTCAGGGAAAGGAGGCCCATGCCAGGGACCTCCAACTCCACTATAATAGGACAGGAGTGGAGGGCTCTGGTTTTCTTCAGAATTCCTCAGGCTGAAGGCCCCATCAATACAGAGCACTTCAGTGGGGTCTCAGGCAGGACTTTCCAAAACAGAGCATTTTCCAAAGTTATAAACATGTGGGCTGTTTTGGAAAATGTGAGAATCTCTGGTCATCATCAGTTTGTAATTGTTGAAGTTTTACAAGTGAGGGTAAAAGGGAGAATTTTGGTAACAAATTTCTCAAAACAAAATAACAAAGACAAAATTATCCCAAATTTATTATTCCGCATGACATAAATATGACATGTTTGTTCTATGATGGAAATATTTTTTCACTCCTTTTCTTTTAAAGAATGGTCTGAAGAAAACATAGGCAGTAAGCTCCTTGACATCACTCTTGGATTTTTTTTTTTTTTTGATCTGACTCCAAAGGCAATAGCAATGAAAGCAAAAATAAACGAATGGGACTACATCAAACTACCACACTTCTGTACACAGTGAAGGAAGCAACTTTCTGAGTGGGAGAAGATATTTTCAAATCATATATCTGATAAGAGGCTAATATCTAAAATATATGAAGAACTCATAACCTAATAACAAAAGCTAAACAATCTGATTAAAAAATGGGCAGAGGATCTGAACAGATATGTTTCCAAAAAAGACAGACAGATGGCCAACAGACACATGAAAAGATGCTCAACAACACTCATCATGAGGGAAATGCCAATCAAAACCACAACAAGTTATCTCAAACCCGTCAGACTGGCTATTTTAAAAAGACAAGAGATAAGTGTTGGAGAGATTGTAGAGAAAAGGGAATACTTTTACACTGTTGATGGGAATGTTAATTGGTGCAACCACTGTGGAAAACAGGATGGACCTTCCTCAGAAAATTAAAAATAGAACTACCACGTGATCCAGTAATTCCACTTACGGCTACTCATCCAGAGAATGTAAAAACTCTGGTTTGAAAAGATATATCCACCCCTATGTTCTTTGCAGCATTATTTACAATAGCCAAGATATGGAAACAACATATGTGTCCATCAACAGATGGATGGATAAAGAAGATGTGGTATATATAAACATGGAATACTACTCGGCCATAAAAAGGAGAAAATCTTGTCATTTGTGACAACGTAGATAAACCTTAAGGTCATTATGCTAAGTGAAATAAGTCAGAGAAAGTAAATACTGTTTGATTTCACTCTTACGTGGAATCTAATAAAAACCCCAAAGAAACAAACAAACAAGCAAGCAAACAAAACAAAGCTTATAGATACAGAGGGGAAGGAGGTTGAGGGTGGGTGAAAAGGATAAAGAAGGTTAGTTTTCTGGTGAAAGATGGTAGCCAGATTTATTGTGGTGATTACTTTGTAGTGTATGCAAATATCACATCATTGTGTTGTACACCTGAAACTAATATAATGATACATGCCAATTTTACCTCAAGTAAAACAAAAAAGAATAAATGTTCTTCAATAGATGGAATCTATTTTATAAAAAAAGAAGAAAAAGGTAATAAAAATAAAAGTGAAAAAAAGAATACAGTCTGGAAAAGTCACTCCAAAGCCGATGCCTGGAGGTTGGAACGCTATCTGCATACTCCGGACACACATCTCACCAAGACCAGTAAGACGTGCACTTCACCCCAGCTGACCCTAAGGGGCATCAGAACGGGCCACACAGGTGTTAGGTGAGGAGCAAGCTGGAGCAGGCCCTACAGTGAGGGCATTTCACAGCTGTAAGTAGGCCTCCTGTAAGGACCCCCCACCTTCCCAGCCCACTCCCTCCCTGCCTGCACACTCCACCTTGTTGGTTTCTGCAACTGTCAGAAGCAACCATTTTATAGCCAGATGTTTCTATTCTTAATGGGCTTCAAAATTTTTCTGCCCCACGAATATCTGGTTTATGGATCATTTTGCCTTAGACATATCCATTTGCATTTTTTCCATGATGATCTGCATTTTGTCCCTGGCCTTTCCCATTTTCCTAATTCCTTTAGGTTATCCTTTTGCTTATGCTGGTCTTTGGCACATTTCTCCATTCCGCATCATCTGTGAATTTCATCTTCAAGCCCTTGCTTACTCCCCGAGGTCATTAATAAAGACAGGTCTGAGTGAGACAGGAGGACCAGCTTCCCAACCCACCCTGGAGACCACCCTCCTGCGCCAGCCCAGTGTCCTGCAGGCTGTTTACTTCTACCCAGCACATTTTTCCATCCACATGATGGGATGGGCAGCCAAGATGATCTGCCTTCATTTATGCCATGTCTCAGGACCCTTTATTAGCTGCCAAACTTCAGAATTCATGGATGGAACATCTGTTCCTGTCAGTTTTTATGCTGGGGTTATACACAAAAGGAAAGTGTTGGCCTTCGCCTCAAGAGCCACACGAGTGTACTGTTGTCAATTTAATATGTGTGTGGAAACACAATCCTCCTTCTCCCCACGCTGTGGGAAATGACTCTCCCTTCGATACCCTCAAATTGTTCTGATGCCTCGCTTCATTCTTCTCTTTATTGTTGTACAGGACAAGCAACCTGCCCTCAGGAGAGTCAGCAGGGTCCCGAGCCATTCCATGTTTCCAAAATTATTTGGAAATTGGTCTGCAATGTTTTCCTCTGCCATCAAGAGCCTGAATTCTCACTTGGTGCAAATTTGAGCTCTGCTGATCAAGGCAGGACTTTGCCAACTGGCAAAGCCTAATTCCATGGAGGTCTTGGAAAGCAGGAAAGGGGCTGAAATCAAGATACTCAAAAAAGAGATGCAAATTAGATTTTACAATGATATTTGAGGACAGGAGGAGCCGGAGGGAGAGTTCTTTACCTGAACTGGCTCCTGACACTAACCAGCTCTGTGGGCCTGGCCAATTGCTCAGGCCTGAGCCAGTTTTCTCAGATCTAGGATGAGAGATTGGAACTAGACTGTGCGAGGCCACTTCCAGCCACAGATCTGTGATTCTAACTGCAGAGTGCCAAAAAGAGCATGTCCTTCCCAAGCTGCTCGCACTGACTTGCACAGGAAATGACTGCAGGGCTGAGAGCCAGGGCCACATAAGAACCGTAGAGCTCTCTTTAAGATCTCTAAGGGCCGTTTGAATCATTTTTACTAAGGCATTTTTTTTTTTTTTAAGCATCATGAAGAAGATAGGCTCAAAGTCAGAATTGACACCAAACTGAGAAGCATATAGAGTTTGCCTCTGATCTTACACATCAGCTTTTTAAAGTATTTGCTCTCATAGTTCCCACACTCCTCCTCCTGGGCAAGGGGGTGGAGAGGCCCATCCTCTGATCCAGTCCTAAGTACTCCATTCAGGTGCTCATAAATGACACAAAATGTCACCTCCCAAAGGTACTTTCATTAATTCAAATAGTTACAGAAGGACTCCTTAACGTAGCATTTTATCCATTCATTGTTGAAATACACAGCATCTACTAAGTGTCAGGCACAGTGATAAAAACTGGGTACACGAAGATGAGTGACATTTAGCTGTAAAGAGGTCACTCTTCAGCAGGAAGTCACTGCAGATCACTGCAACATATCTATCTACAAGAGAGGCTTGGAAGAGTTCTCCATGGGATGCACACATCGCTGAGAGTACAACTAGGACTGCTGTTTCGAGGGAAGAGTTATAATACTAGCTAATATGCCCACAGAAATGCATGAGCCAAGACCATTACAGGCAAACCAGCACATAGGGTCATTCTAGATAAAGACATATTAAGCCCCCTTATGTCATCACTAAGACTGGGCCACACATTACTTAGGTAAGACCTTCAGCCCGAAGAATTAGGTGATGCCTGACACAAAATCAACAACAGTTTGCATTTCTTCTTTAGTTGACTGATTTTTTTGCAAACCATGCAGTTCATTGCTTTTTTCCTTACTTCCCTCCCTCCTTCCCTCTCTTTCCCTCCTTCCTTCCTCCTTGCTTCTCTCCCTCATTTCCTTCCTTCCTTCCTTCCTTCCTTCCTTCCTTCCTTCCTTCCTTCCTCTACAAGTGGCTCCCCAGTAGAACTTGTTATTAGGAGAATCTTAACAAAAGCATTAGCATTCTAGGTATTTATACTGTGGGGGAATCACTTGCCCTGTCCCTTACAAGACTTGTGCCCTTGGGAATCCATTGGCCTAAACTTTCTTCTGGTAATTTCAGTGTACTTCACTGTAAAGTCCTTAAAACATCATGGAGCCAATCCCAGAAGACTGGATTACAGGTGAGATTGTTTTATAATAAACTTCTTCCCTCCAGGTCTGCCATGTGGCTCTGCATCCTACTGACTTTAATACTACACCCTCTTATGATTTATGAGTTTCTACTGCAGAAAATTGCTGCACCATTAGCCCCCATCCAAAGTTCTTCTGCCAGGCTGTTAGGTTCAGGAATTAAACACATGTTGGATTTATGTTTATTTGTAATCAAGATGTTCCCTTTCCTGCACTCATTGCTAAAGATGCTGGATCTCTCATAATATGAGTTTACTCCCTAGCTCCATCATTCAACATATATTATAAAAATAATCATAATCTAAAACTCCCTGAAATTTTTCCTCCAAAATAACTGAAGCCTGTGGCCTGGGTAGGCCCAAGGAAGTTAGTCCTCTACCAGGCTGAACCCTCCACTCTACAACTACCTTCATGTTCAATCTTAGAGGTGTAGTCAAACCTTTGAGACAAAACTGAGCATTCGGCTCATGACCTACATTCTTCCACAGCTACATCATCCAGAAAGATGACTTCTCTGTTGTAAGGAAATTCACCAGTGTGGGTTTCATCTGGCCCAATATTTATTATCCCATGTCACAAATAGAAAAGCCAAATCAACTGATCGCTTCGCTGATCAATAACTCCACAACTTCAAGTGTCAAATGTATGTTTGATCAGTGCTCACCCACTACCATGAATAACTGTTGAGAGAGAAGAGGAAAAGGGACTCTCAAAGGCTTACACTGTCTTAAAGGGAATCCCAATCAAGAACCTGCCTGAATCGCATACTTAAGGATGAAACAATACAAGAGGGTCTTCTGGAACCAGGAAAATGACAAGTATCCCCCACTCACCCCCTCCACTCAATGTTGTATTCAAGATCCCAGCTAGCATAAGACAAGGAAAAAAGGTAAAAAGTACAAGATATGGAAAGGAAAAAACAATGTTTTCATTATCAGCAGATATGATTTCCTACATAGAAAATTCAAGAGATTCTAAAGACAAAAATATTTGCATGAACAGAGAATAGCAAGTTGGCAAGTTAAGAATCAATACACAAAAAATCATTAACATTTTTCTACTCCAAGGGCCACAAAATGGACATTTTAGTTTTAGAAAAAAATTAGAAAGTATAATTTTAGATAAATATCCTATGCACAACAGCAACAAAAATTATAAGGTAAACAGGAATATATTAACAAAATATGGACAAAACTTTTTGGAAAATATTATAAACCATTTTATAAGGAAGAAAAAAGATCTGAATAAAGAGATATGCTGGACACATAGTAGGGAAGTTTCAATATCATTATAATAATTCTGCTCAAATGTACCTATAAATTCAATGCCATTCCAAATACTATCTTGACACTCTTTTTGTGTGTGTGGGTGTGAATAAACAGATTGTAAAACTCATATGAATGAGTGAAGGGTCAAGTACAGTCCAGACAATTTTGAAGAAAAAGAATAAAAACAATTCTTACCACACTAGCTATCAAAAATTGCCCTAAAGCTACAGTAATTAAGTAGGGCTTAGCCCAGCACCCCAATGGAATAGACCCACATCTACATAGAAACTTTGTGAATGGGAGTAGTGGAAATACTAGTCAATGGAGAAAGGATAAGATTTAACAAATGATGCCAGGAAAATTAGCTATTCAGGTAGAATAAATAAATTAAAATTTGCTTTCTATGCAAACCTAAATCCCATATGGATTAAAAAAACCTAGCTATTGAAACAAAGCAATGCTGTAAAACATTTGTGAGAATATATGGCATGTTTATAATATTGGCAGAAGGAAGGTTTTCTTGAACAAGGCACAAAAGGTACCAAACATTAAAAAAAATTGATAAATTTAGCTACAAAAAACTGACAAACTTTTGGGTGAAAAAACCAAATATAACAATTAGAAGATAAGCTACAAATTAGGAGAAGATATTTCTAACTCTTAAAATAATAAAAAAAGAACTAGTATCCAGAATATACAAAGATATCTTTCAGATCAATAACACACACACACACACATACACACACACAACAAAAAAAATAAGGGCAAAGGATAGGAACAGGAAATTTACAAGGAAATCTGAATAGCCAATAAATATATGAAAACATCAAGAAAATATTATTTCATACCCATCGATTGGAAAAAATTTAAAAGTCTTACAACACACATGCTGGCAAGGATATGGGAAAACAATATGTCATTTAGTACTGCTGAGAGTGTAAATATCTACAAGCACTTTGGAGAGCAATTTCACATTATCTAGAAAAACTGAAAATAAACATACCCAGCCACCAAGTAATTTCGCATCTAAGTAATTACCCTAGGGAAACTCTCACACATGTGCTCAGGGAGAGTTCTACATAGTTGGTTGTTGCAATGTTATTTTTAATAGCAAAATGTTGGAAACCATCTAAAAGGCCATCAATGGGGAATGGATAAACTGTGGTATATTCATGCACGGGAATACTAAGCCACTGTTAAAATGAATGAATGAATAATTCCATAGGTGGTAATGTGAATAAATCTGGAAAATATAAAGTTCAGCAAAAATGAGGAAATTTATAGTATATTATGTATGTACACTTTAAAAATTAAAAACAATACTATATATTGAGAATATATACTAAAGATAGCGGTTATTTCTTGGGAGGGAAGAAATGGGGGTTTATTATCTCTACTGTTTTATTTCTTTTTAAAGAACCAGTCTAAATCAAATACAGCAAAATACTAACATCTGTTAGATCTAGATGGCAGATATATGAAATTTGTGAGTTTTTTGTGTTTTCTGTGTAATGAACTTAAAAATATTGAAAAAGAAAATATTAAATATTAAATCAAGGGATAAATCAATAGATGGAATAAATTAATAATAACTGGGCATCCCAGACATTGGGGCATTTTACACAAAGAACGGGTAGAATATTATAGCTGAAAACACCATTAGCAAGGATCTAATCTTACTCCATATTGGACACATGTGAAAATTGAGACCTAGATAAAATAAGTGACTTCAAAGCTATACAAGTATCCAGAATGGATACTTGCAGGCCTCCTGACTTGCAGCCCAGGATTCCCTTCCACCGTGCTTCAGGTACATATCACTGCCACCTTCATTAGAAGATACAAAGAATCAAGCCTCAGGAATAGTATGGAGAACCAATAGTGGGACTGTCCTCAATAACCCAAGGGTCATCCCCCAAAGGTCTCTCAATGTAAAGAGTAACATTTATAAACTCTCTGAGAAAACCAAATAGCAGCTCATTTATGTCATGGCCTCACCTCAAACCCTAGGACAACCTCTGCCAATTGTCAATTATTGGAAAACACCATGAAAGAAAAATACCCAGAGAAGAGAGTTGACTAGGGCTGCAAGAACCCTGCTTATTACCTTGTTGGTAGAAGATGGTGTCACTCAACTAATTCATCTTTCTAGAGCTGAGGTCTCCTCAGGACCTTACCATATCAATAACGTCCAACATCTCTTCTCAAACTACCATGCATTCTGGTTTCTTGAGCAACCTTCGAATGCCTTGATGCAGACAATTGGTAGAGTCTGAAGAGAGTGAGTTTCCCCATTTATTCCTCTCATCCTCTCTCCGTCCACCTTATCCATGCTTATCCATGGCTTCCTTCATAAAGGAATTTGAATCAAAGATTGGGTTTTCAAAGTCTTTTCTAGCACCTGGTGCTTTATTGTAATTAACAACATAGCTAATTTCTTGAATGCTCATTAAGCACTAGACATTGTTCTATGCACTTTTGGATTATTACTTCATTTAATCCTCACAAAAAAACCTGTGAGGTGGATACAATAATTTAATCATTTATCATTTTAAAGACAAGTGTCACAATCAGAGGACTTAAGCACATTTTCCAAGGTCATGCTAATAATGTCATGGAAGAGGATTCAAACGTAGGCAATTTGGTTCCTACGCCTAAATCATCCCACACAACACCAATTTCACTTTATTCTTTGAGTGTCTATTCATTTCACCATTGAGTATGATGTTAACTGTGGGATTGTCATATATAACTTTTATTATGTTGACATACATTCTTTCTATACCTAATTTGTTAAAAGGTTTTTTCATGAAAAAAATGTTGAATTTTGCCAAAGGCTTTCTCCCATCCCTATAATGTACTTCCAGCCATATTTTTAAGGGGAAACCCAGTTAGGGGGAAACACATGGAGATACACATCTAGTCAAGTTTCCATTATCCCTTTCTTTCTCTTTTATCTTTCATATATGTAGTCCAATCTGTTTTATCTATTTTTTCCTTCATCTAATCATAAAATCCAGGGCTACAAGAATCTTAGAGGTCACCACTTCTTTTAGTGACTCAAAAATCACCTTATTAGAGAGTTCTAGACAAGAGTCTCCTTGCTTCCCCCTACTCCCAGCCAGTGCCAGTTCCATCAGTTCAATCCAGTCTTTCTGTTCTCTGGAGTTTCAGTGGATTGGTTAGAAAGGATCAAGGCAGCATTCTCTGCTGTTTGACCTGAAGCTGTCATGGCCCAAGGGCCTGGGAATAACATTTCTGCTCATGCTTTTGTCTGCTCCTTACAGCAGGTTTGGCTCATTGGCTAAAGGGCCCCAACTCTTTATCTCCTTTAAAGAAGACTTGATAATGTTCCCTTTGGGTGTCATGCTGTCATGGGGTCTTATTTAAATTTAATTTTAAAGTTCATTTGTTCATTCCCCTTCAACAATGGTCATTTTCTAATATATTTGATTAACCAGTTACATAGATACAATATGGCAGTGATTGGAAACTTCATGATTTGGATGTTAGTTGAAGTAAATGCTATAAATTCATTTTCTTATTCATTAATTATGGATATATCAAAAAACTATGATGAGTATGTTGAATAATGGAATCAAAACTTAAAAAAGAAAGATTACAATAAGCTATGGTGATGGACTGAAACTGGTAGAATGACTAGAATATGGATAAATGAAATCCTACATTTAGAACCCCCCCCCCCCAAAAAAAAATTGACTAAGGACAAGATAGAGGTATATGGCTTAAAAGCAGACTTTAGTATTTATTTACCACAAACTGTGAATGAACTCTAAGTGTGATGTGGCCGCTAAAACCAAGGTATTTTAGGCTCTTTTATACTAGTGTGGTATCCAGGTTAGTTCTAGTTGGTCATACTGCATCTAAATTATTCCAGTTTGGGCCTTCTTAAAGTGGGTATGGATCAACAAGGACTCATGTAAGGATAGTGAAGAACTTAAATGGAAATTTCAGACAGGAGAAAAGACTTACTCTTTAATAGCTTAATTTAAATACTGGAAGCATTGTCATGTAGACTTACTCTGTATTTGTATATGCCTAGAAGGCAAAATGACACAAATCATGCAGAGGTATAATTTGGAACCATATAACTGGAGGTATTTTAATGATTAGAATGATAAGGTGGGCTGTTGAATTATAAGGTGGGCTGCTCTCGTGAGAGAACCACCTGTCCTTAAAGGTGTTCAAACACAGGCTGGTTGCCCTGCTGTGAGGAACACTGACAAAGCGGAAGTTTACAGGAGATGACCATAGGGTTGCTTCTATTCGGAGATGCTCAGCTTCTGAGTAATTTTGCAGCTCCACCTCTGTGCTGTAAGAGGCACTGAAATAAGGGAAGAAAGGATCATGAGATTGTCCTTAGCCCTTAGGAACCAGCAAACCCTAAGGAGATTATAAAAGAGAAGAGAGGAGCAATGATTCTTTTTTTTTTTTCTTTAAGTAGTGGACTCCTCCCTCCCTCCCACCTTTAAAAAATGAAATGCTATGTAGAACCCAGTTTGGAAAATAAATAAAGAACTAATTTAAGTGGTCAGGACTGGGGGCAGCCACTGACTTGGAGTCCCACCTACTGAGATCCCTCACCCTCAAAGAGGCTTCTGTGGTATCTCTATGGAACCAGAGCTCCCTGGAAGTCAGTCTGAAACCACTAAGGGGAGGCTTGAGAGAAAGCTCTTGGGTTTTAAAAGAAGGAGGAAATCAGAAAATTCTGGGAAAACAATGTCCAGTCTCTTTAGCTCCATTAAATATACTATGTCCACAAAATAAATCTGGGAATAATAGAAAAAATGCCAAGGAACTTTCCCAGCTCAATTCCCTTCTACCTACTGGAATATGACTCATTTACTGAGTCCCCTTATTTCTCTGTATTGGCTCTAAGTCTTAGATCCTTCTCCACTGCTCCCTGCTTCTTCAGATCTAGTGACCTAGTTTTTTCTTTTTTTTACATTTTTAAAAATTTTATTATGTTATGTTAATCACCATACATTACATCATTAGTAGTGTTCCATGATTCATTGTTTGCGTATAACAGCCTAGTTTTTGATTTGCTGGTTATACACAGCTGGGTTCACTCCTCATCCAGTCCCCACCTGGCAGGGAGAGGAATAGTGTCAAATTATAGAGTCTGCATGAGCCAAAGACCTAAATGTTGGGGTCTGTTAGCTAAAATGGGAGGTCTGGCTATCCCACAGTAACCTGCCTATGTAATCCCCAAGTAGGGGATTCTGAAAGAACCATGCCAGAAGCTGTGGCAAGAAACTCTATGTCTCCTTCTTCCTGGTCCTCTCTCCACATGCACAGGAAATAGGTTTGGCCATGGCGGGGGGGCGGGGGAGATAGGGACAGAATGGCACATCAGCATACACCATCTATAGCAATCAGGTCCAATGCGTTCAATTTGGGTTATTTAAAGAGTTTAATAAAAGTGTGAGCAGGATTTAGGGAAAGCAACGAGGGATGGAGGTAGTAATACCCCTGGATCTGAAGGAGCAAGGAAAGGACTGGTTGTTGGAACCAAGACAGAAAGAACTCTATGTATAAGGCTGCCCAACAGGAGCGGTGGCATTCAGGAGTGGGAGCAGCCAAATGACAGCAACCAAGCTCCATCAAAAGGGGAGCTGGAGAATTAATACTCTGACTTCACTTTCCTCCTGCCTCCTACCCTCTTGCTAGAGCCTTCCATTGTCTGAACCAGTGGGAAGTAAGGCATCAATGGAACCCCTTGATGGAATCCCCCCTGGGTTTGTAGCAGGGTAGGAAGTGAATCTGAAGGGGCAAATGGAAGAAGATATTTAGCACACTAAACCTCAAAATCCAGGCCAAGCTTTGTGTTTCAGCTATGTGGAGAACATCACATTCATAGTGGCTCAACTTTATTCACAGCCCACTGCAATTATGTGTTTTACTGATGATCCTACAATGTTGGTAGATAAAGAACTCTCTACAAACCATTTGCCTTTATGGTGGGCATGCTCATTTTTACTGAAGTTAATACTGAGCATTTTCCAAATCATTTTTTAGGAAAGTAAAGCCAAAAGAACTATTTAATGATATCTCTTTCTATCTCCAGTTTGCCATTTGCCTCCTCTGGTCTTCTAAGCAGAACATCAGGATATGAGGTATAAGCTGACTGGGACCCCAACACTGGGAACTAACATTTTTGTTTTAGAATTGACCATGAAAAGCAATAAGCAAATAACAATAGGCCTGGACTTCAATTGTCTCACATGTAGATAAAATCCATTTAATTCTTCAAGTTGGGAAGCAGAGGTGTATGATTTTTACATGGTTTCTAGCTTAGCATCCTCAAGGAGTGTGATGCATCTAAGGAGTCATTGAAAAATAAATTGTCCATTTATTCAGTACACATTCTCACAAACATGGAGTTTGTGAATGAATTACCTTCTCTAGAGGTAAACTACATGTATAAATTACAGGAAACTCAAAAATGTAAGCTACCCCAATGGAAGTATATGAGGCATCAGTTTCCTTTTCAGCTGAACCACTAATTATTTAGTGTCTATTTCGGGAGATTGCTCTGGTTATCAGTTGCTAAATAACAAACCTCCTTAAAACTCACTGACTAGTATAGCAATTTATTATTATATTTCATGTTACCATATGTTTATTTGGCTCACCTGGGAAGTCCTATGGGGGGGGGGGTCTCATGTGATTGTAGTCAGATAGTGGCCAGGAGTGAAATCATCTTCAGGCTCAATAGGACTGGTTATTCAAGATGACTCATGGCTGGCAATTTATCTTGGTCGGTATCTAGGAGCTCAGCTAGGACTGTTAACTTGATTTTTCTACAGTTAGTCTTTCCATGTCCTTGGGCTTCTCACAGTATGGAGTCTGGATAATACCAGTGAGTGAATATCTCAAAAGATCCAGATGAATTTGCAAAGCTTCTTATAATTAGCCTCAGAATTCATGCAGTGTTAGGAAGATTGAGTTATTGAGTGTTTAAAAAAATAGGAAGGGTATTGCAAGACACTAAGTACAAGGTACTACCATGAACAAAGTCTCAAAGGTATGTTATAGTATGAAATATGTAGGGAACTACAAGTACTTAGGTATTATTAGAGTCTAAAGTTTGCAGGAGGATGTGGCAGGAGATGGGCTGGAAAGCCAAGAATAGACAGGCACCCAAGAAGTTTGTACATTTTTGAATGCTTTGCTAGGAAGTCTGATCTTACAGATTTGGGGAGACTTTGGGCTTTAAGGCAGAGGTGTGACTGGTCATAGCTGACTTTTAGACACATACCTTTATGCATGCAGTGTGGTGAGTGGATTTAGAGGAGGTGACACCCCAAGATTTGAGGTAGGGAGACCTGTTAGGGCTTTACTGTGAGAGGCTGAGAGTGTAAACAAAGACAGTAATTGAGAGGATGCAATAAAGGGGATAGAATTAGAAATATCTAAAGCAAAATTGGAAGCACTGAGTGACTATTTGAATTTTGGGAGCTAAGTTCAAGGAAATTGTATGTTTTAATTCCCAGATTTCTATGCAGGCCCAATGAAGTAGTTGGTGAAAGTAATGGAGATAATCTTAAGAATTTTCCCGAATTTATGAAAAGTTTAATCTTCAGAGAGTAGAATCACATTGAGTCTTGAGCAGAAAAGTGTGTGTGTCTGGGCGGGGGGACTCTTAAAAATAATGAAGGTAAGGGGCACCTGGGTGGCTCAGTTGGTTAAGCGACTGCCTTCGGCTCAGGTCATGATCCTGGAGTCCCGGGATCGAGTCCCGCATCGGGCTCCCTGCTCGGCGGGGAGTCTGCTTCTCCCTCTGGCCCTCTCCCCTCTCGTGCTGTTTCTCTCTCTCTCTCTCTCTCAAATAAATAAATAAAATCCTAAAAAAACTAATGAAGGTAAAAAGAAGAAAACATGATTATCCAATTAAGTCAGAAAAGGAGTATAAAGAAGCAAAGAAAAAATACTGTAACAAAAAGACAAAATACAATCGTAGAAACAAGTATAAATAAATTAGTTATCACCAATATGAATGGCTTAAAGAGATTTTTTAAAAGGCAGAGGGGCACCTGAGTGGCTCAGTCAGTTAAGCGTCTAACTCTTGACTTCAGCGCAGGTCATGATCTCAGGGTTGTGACAATGAGCCCCATGTAGGGCTCCATGGTGGGTGTGGAGCCTGCTTGGGATTCTCTCTCTCCCTTTGTCCCTCCCACCACCCTCTCCCTCTCAAAAAAAAAAAAAGGATTCTGATTGGGTGAAAATATATTCCAACTATATATATATATATGTGAATATATTAACATATATTTGTGTGTGCGTACATACATACATATATGTATATATAGTAGGAAAGGAGGTAGTAGGCAAATATTAATTAAAATAAAATAGGTATAACTATATTAATATCATCAATATCATATTGTCAGAGTGTATGCAAGATAAAAACTGTTATTAGATACAATGTCATTATATAATGATATAGAAACAATACATTAGGAAGATTTTATTATTATTATTTTTTAAAGATCTATTTATTTGAGAGAGAGAGAGTGTGTGCGTGTGTGTGAGTGTGAGAGGGCTGGGCAGAGGAGAGGGAGAGAGAAACTCAAGTGAACTCTGTGCTGAGCACAGAGCCAATAAGGGGCTCCACCCCAGGACCCTGAATCGCGACCTGAGCCGAAACCAAGTCAGACATTTAACCCACTGTGCCACCCAGACACCCCCATAGGAAGATTTTATATTTTGAATTTGCACACATCAAACATATATAAATCCCACAGTGACAAGATTAGAGACAGAAATTGACAAATAATCAAAATAGTTTTAACACATTTCTCAGAAATTAATATACTAATTAAATAGTAAGTTCTTAAGAAGTAGAAAAATTCGAACAACATAATTAACAAGCCGTATTTGTGAGGTTAGGAGAGGTGATGCCTCAGTACCATTTTAACCACAAGATTTTAATGACTCAATAGTCACCATTTATTTCTCATTCAAACTTTTGTCCAGGAGTCTGGGACTATGTCTGTCTACAGAGGCTAATGGAATCTGGGACAAGTGGCTACTTCTTTCACTGCAGAAGGGGAAAAAAAGATCAGAAAACTACTCATGGCTTTTCACTGCTTCAGCCTGAAAGAGAGACATGAGGCTTCCATTCATTAGACCTAGCCCTATGACCTTGACTAGGAGCGAAGAACCTGAAGAAAGGCAGAAGAGTAGATACCCAATTATTAAGAATTACTGTCTGTCACAAAGATTGATCTAATGGACACAAATAGAATCTTACATCCATAATGCACATATTGGAATTTTGTTTTTCAGAACTGACCACATGAAAAAGAGCAAACAAGTACTGTAGAACTAATATTCTGATCAATGTTCTTCTGATTTTCTTCTAATTTGAAAAATAAGTAGCATGCAAATGATTCATGTGTCATAGAAGAAGCCATAATGGAAGTCATTAAATATTTAAAACTGAATAAAAGAATTTGTAACAATATTTGTAGCATTTGGTTAATGTGGTACACAGAGAGACATTTATAACTTTAAATGCATATATTAGAGAAGAAGAAAAATTGAAAAATAACAAGTTAGTTATGTAATTCAAAAAGTCAGGGGAAAACAACAAAAAGTAACATCAAACAAATTGATGGAAGTAAATACAAATGTTGGGAGCAGAAATCGATGGACTGGAAATCCAAGAAACAATAAAAAATATTAACAAGACAAAGGCTGGTTCTTTAAAAGACTGATAAAATAGACAAACTTCTGGAAAAATTCGTCAAAAATATAAGAGGGAATATAAAATGAAAAGGGGAACATACTATAGATAGCATACAGACTGAAAATAATTGTGAGATTGACTACCCTTCATGCCAATAATTTGAAAATGTAGACAATATGTATATAGATAATCTGAAGGTATAGATAATCTGAAGGAATCTGTGAGTCTTAACCTATAAGCTTTAAAGAAATTGAATCAGTACCAAAATCCTCCAGCAAATATCACATGTAATGATTGAATGTGAGACACATTCTCTTTAAAGTGAAACCATGACAAAATTACTTGTTACCAGTGCTTCTTTAAAATTTTATTGGAGGTTCAAGACAGTGCAGTGAGATGAGAAAAAAAAAGTAAGAGGTATAGCTTGGCATGGTAGAACTAGATTATCTGAAGACACTGTAATAGTTTACATACAGAATCCAAGGAATCCTATAAACTATTAGCACTGAGAAGTTTCTGTCATTCTTATAAATTAAGGGATGCCAATTTTAAAAACTGTATGTATATATAATATATACACATATACATAATATATATACGTATACAATGTATAATATATTTATAAGAGATATATATATAATATATAAAAATATACATATATTTTATTTATTTTTATTTTTTTATTTTTTTCTAGATCCTCATAATTTTATTTGATATTTAATTAAAAAACAGTTACAATCCAAACTGCAATTATATATACATATATTTTAAAAAGACTCCATTTGAAATAGCAATAAAACCTAAGCTTGTAATAGGGAAATTTTGGAAGCCAATTAAATGTGAATCAATAGACACTAATTACAGATTTGTATAGTCATATACCTGACAATGTAATAGTTAATGTGAAAGAACTGACTCTACTTCTATCAACACTGGAAAAACAATGATCTGGAAACTTTTTTGAGTAAAAAAAATCAGGTTTCATAATATCTGTATTATTATGCTATTTTCATAAGTTAAAAATGCACAAAATAATGCTGCTTATTGCTAGTGGATAATACAAATGCTGTGAAAATAGAAAACGTGGATAGAAAAGATACTATACCAACTTCAGGATGGAACTTACCTCTTGAGAGGGAGAAATAATAGATTGGGAATTGAAAGATTCAGAAGTAATATCGTATTTCTTTAATAAAAGGTCTGAAGCAAATTATACAAAGTGATTAATGTTTCTAAATCTGGATTGTAGGTAGCTAAGTGTCTGTTTTATTAGCCTCCTATGTTGAATTTATTGTGTAATTAAGTAATTAAAAAGTTTTTAAATGTGAATAGGAGGTGAAGAAATGTACATAAAGTACTTTGCCAGCACTTTGAGGAAGTGCTCTGGGTAACAGCAGAGAAATGTATCTTCTAAATGGACAGACGCCGGAAGATGCAGCCTCGTTACTTACCAAGGCTTTTCCAGACTTCTTGTGGCTGCTTTATTCTAGGTGCAGAGATGACCTGGCTGCCACAGCCCTCAGCTGCTTTTAATCATCAGGGTGATGGATTCTGCCCGTTTATCCAAAACACATGAAAAAATGCAAGTAGCTACATTTTCTTTTGAGGCCTTATAAAATAAGAAAAATATTTTCTGAATCATTTAGGAACTATTAAATCATGATTGGTAGAACTGAAGTGTTGATTATTGAATTATAATTTTTCAAAAGTTAACAGTTCCTTAGTCTCTCCCAGAACAGCTCTGTGTTCTTACTACTTGAGTTTACTGTAATGTCACCTTGTTACAAGAGACTTGATGATGGTTTCCATGTTTGCATTTGTTTCGATTATTGTCTTGAGGATCTGCAAATTACACTAATCAGAAGGAATCTGGGAGAAAGCCCTCATTCTAAATCTGAAAAGAAAATTTTTCTAAAATAATGTGCTGATGCTATTGACCGGGTATTTAGTTAATACAATCTTTTTGGCAGGGCAATTAGGCAACCAAGGATTTTCATTTCCAGAAACCTTTCAGAGATACTTTCATGTATGCACAAAGCTACATGTAAAGGAAGTTCATTGTAGAAGATGTTCATTGTAGTACAGTAGGGAACATCCTTGAATATGTAGCTGTTCTTATGCTCAAGAATATAGTAGTAAGAACTTGGAACTAGGGCAAATATGTATCAATAAGGGAATGAATGAACACATGATGGCACATCTCTGCTGGTGGTTAAAAATAATGTTAGATCTCTGCATAGAGAAACAAATTGAACTTCTAAGATATATTGAGAAAAAGAAAGTTACAGGGCAATATGACAGGATCCCATTAATGTTAAAAATTCCAAACCCAGGGGTGCCTGGATGGCTCAGTCGTTAAGCGTCTGCCTTTGGCTCAGGTCATGATCCCAGGGTCCTGGGATCGAGCCCCACATCCCCACATAGGGGTCCCTGCTCCACGGGAAGCCTGCTTCCCTCTCCCACTCCCCCTGCTTGTGTTCCCTCTCTCCCTGTGTCTCTCTCTCTGTCAAATAAATTAAAAAGTCTTGAAAAAAAAAAATTCCAAACCCATACATGTGCAAATATAAAGCATATACATATGTAAATTTATAGAAAAGTTTACAGCCGGAACTGTTCACAATGGTTACTTTCGGGAAAAGAGTTTTAGGTGGTGAGATATGTTTAAATATATATATGTATATATATATTTCATATATTTAAATATGTTTCTAAATTTATTATATTTCTATTCACATATTTTTGTGTTTAAAGACTGCTTAGATTCTCATTCCAAGTATATTAAATACAAATTCTACTATCTTTGAGACTCACTATTATCATATTGCCTTAGGAAATAAAGTATAAAAAGTAATGAATACATTTTTTCTATAATCAGGAAAATATTTTTTAATAAAGGAAAATATGCACGTTTACTGTGGAAAATTAAAAAATACAGGAAAGTACAGAGAATGAAAATCACTCATAATCTTATCCTAATGTGTCGATGTTTTCCCTTCTCTTATGGATATGGTTGAGATCATACCATACCATAGATACATTTTTTTTTCCTTCCTACTTAACACATAAATATTCATCTATGTAATTAAAGCTCTTCAAAAAATAGAATCATGTAGCTTCCCCATCATTAACTTAACCATTCCACACTCACCTCAGATTTGGTTAACCAACACAAACTCTGCTTCTTAATGAGACTCTCAGACCACATTTGTGAAACTAGAGATCCTTCGATGATGTGGTCAGCATGAGTCTAACAGGCTCAAGGGGAAAGAAAGAAATCTAGGACCTCAAGAATACACCAATGTGAACCAAAGCACTTGCTGGGAAAGCAACAGCCAGGAGCACAGATGAAATGCTTCCTTCTTCCTCTTTTACATGATGGTGCTGCAAAATTTATCCATGATTGACCTAAATTCAGTCCGCTTTTAAAGAAACCTTCTATTTTTACATGTTGGGAAAAGTAATGATCCAGCAAAGAGGTTCCATCCTCAGTTCTATCTGATAAGCAGGATAGAAATTCCAAGGAAAAAGAAGCCTGAGGGAAAAGACCCTGAGACCCTAACATTCACATTTATTTGGTATGAGAAGAAATGTAGGGAGTCCTGTGGCTTAAGACAAATACCCAAGGACCATTTGCAGGTGTGAAAAGTGAAACATTTTCCAAAGGTTCATTAAATCGCACAGCTTCCCTTGGAGTGGTCTCCATGGTGAAGCTCGCTTTCCTTTTTGCAGGTCTCTAAGCGGAAGAAGGAGCTGCAGAGGCCCTGGCTGAGACCACCCAGGCTGCAATGGGAGCCCGGGGTTTCTAGTAGAGGCCCCTGTCCCTCCTGCCCACCGGCCCAGGCCCAGAATTCCTTCCCCAGCCTCCACTGGCGAGGGCCCGAGGTTTCTCTTTTTGTTGGGCTCACCACAGATTGAAACAACAAAGGCAATGGAAGCCTGCAATCCTTTACGAATGGTCTGAATGGAAACCACAAGGCCTGGAAATTCAAGGGCTTTGGCAAAAATGCTCTTTGTTTTTCATGTCCCTAAACTGATCCAGCCAATGCCTCGGGTGACAAACAGTGAATAGCGCTGGGTATGGCATGTGCTGTAATTAGGTTGATGGGTTGGATTGGGGCTTCTGTGGGGCGAGGTCCACCCCATCTGCTGTTCTTGCAGTTATTTTGTGGCTTTATCACACAAGCTGGGGGCTCCGCAGGATCCCTGGTGAGGCTGATTTTATTAGAAGAAAAATACGTTCATTGCTGCTTCTCACTAGCACATGTTTGAGATGTTTTCTTTCTCTGATCAACGACATTTGCCAAGCCACACATTCTGTGCTAAACAGAGCTTACCTAACTCTGCCGGCTGGGATTTTTCCTGGATCACTCCTACCACGCTTACTGAAATGCCTCTGGAGAAGCTCATTTGACCTATCACTCATTCTTCTGTGTGTTCATTCATTCCTTCATTCATTCAACACCAACTTATTAAGTATCTGTTATGAGTCCATTTTTCTTGAGATACTCCGCTTGGTAATGCAATGAAGAATAAAAACAGATCTAGCCCTGCTCCGATAAAGGTGTATTAAAAAGTTAGGATAAGTGCTCTGATGGAAATACGCCATCACATGAGAATATGTGACATGTTGGCTAGAATCCCAACGGTCCCACGGAGGACCCTGGGCAGGCAGCATCACAGAGTTCGTCTGTGGCTGGACAGGGAAGCCCGGAATCTGAGCTGCGTGGCAGGGATTCCTTTCCTTGTGGTCTTCAGGGGTGGTGGTGATAGTTTGCCATAGCATATAGTTCTGGTGGATTGGGCAGATATATTCAGTAGATAGGGGTTGACTTTCGTTGGGAAGGTGGCAGCGATCATCACCATCATTGTAAACATTGCCAAGTACAAAGAGCTCACCTGCGCCAGAAGACAGTATCAGAACTCAAATGTTTATTGACTAAACTGGGGTATAATACCCAGTTTATATATATACCAGATTGAAAAATATTCGCTGGGGAAGCAAATGACAGAATCATGGATGGAATTCTGGCCCAATTCATAATGCTTCTGACACCAAATGTGAGGGTTTTCCACACCAAGCAATTCTCTGCTTCTCTTTGAACATTAACCGGGTGCCCTATGATATAATTCAATTCTGACACTACCTATGTGGAATTAGTGCAGACTCCACAGGTGAAGGGCTCAGTCTCACAACATTGCCCCCCCCCATTTCAGATGCCAACTGCAAGTAATGGTCACCCCACTTGTCCGACTTGGCTACAAATTGGGTGTTCCCATACCCTCCTCCTCCTCAGGTTCGATCATTTGCTATTATGGCTCACAAACCAAGGGAAACACTGGACTTACTATTACCTGTTTATTATAAAGGATGCAGATGAACAGCCAGATGAAGAGGTATATAGGGCAAGGTCTGGAAGAGTCCTGAGCACAGGAACTTCTGTCTCTGTGGAGTTTGGGGTGTGCCACGCTCCTGGCACATGGATGCACTCGCCAGCCTGGAAGTTCTCTAAACCCTTTCGTTTAGGAGTTTTGTGGAGCTTCCATTACATAGGCACAATTGATGAAATCATTGGCCATTGGTGATTAACTCAATTCCCAGTCCCTCTCTCTTCCCTGGAGGTCAGGGGTGGGCGGGAGTATATATGTGAAAATCCCAAACCTCTAATCACACATTTGTTTGGTTCCTCTGGTGAGCAGCCCCACAAAGAAAGTTACCTCATTAGCATGAATGTGAGTGTATTTGAAAGAGATTTATTATAGATAACAACTGATGCTCCCCTTACCCTCATCTCTCAGGAAATTATAAGGGTTTTACACTCTGGAAAACAGTATGGAGGTTCCTCAAAAAGTTGAAAATAGAGCTACCATATGATCCAGCAATTGCACTACTGGGTATTTACCCCAAAGATACAAATGTAGGGATCCGAAGGGGTACGTGCACCCCGATGTTTATAGCAGCAATGTCCACAATAGCCAAACTGTGGAAAGAGCCAAGATGTCCATCGACAGATGAATGGATAAAGAAGATGTGGTATATATATATGGAATATTATGCAGCCATCAAAAAAATGAAATCTTGCCATTTGCAACGATGTGGTTGGAACTGGAGGGTGTTATGTTGAGTGAAATAAGTCAATCAGAGAAAGACATGTATCATATGACCTCACTGATATGAGGAATTCTTAATCTCAGGAAACAAACTGAGGGTTGCTGGAGTGTGGGGTGGGAGGGATGGGGTGGCTGGGTGATAGACACTGGGGAGGGTATGTGCTATGGTGAGCGCTGTGAATTGTGCAAGACTGTTGAATCACAGATCTGTACCTCTGATACAAATAATGCAATATATGTTAAGAAAAAAAAAAGAAGAGCAGGAGGGGAAGAATGAAGGGGGGGAAATCGGAGGGGTAGATGAACCATGAGAAGTGATGGACTCTGAAAAACAAACTGAGGGTTCTAGAGGGGAGGGGAGTGGGAGGATGGGTTAGCCTGGTGATGGGTATTAAAGAGGGCACGTTCTGCATGGAGCACTGGGTGTTATGCACAAACAATGAATCATGGAACACTATATCAAAAACTAATGATGTAATGTATGGTGATTAACATAACAATTAAAAAATTAAAAAAAAATAAATTATAAGGGTTTTAGGAGCTATGTACCAGGACCCAGAGATGAAGGTCAAACACGTATTTTTTTTTCCTGCCACAGAGTTCAGTTAGAAGACTTTATTTATTAATTTTATTTTTAAAAAATTTTTTATTAACATATAATGTATTATTTGTTTCAGGGCTATAAGTCTGTGATTCATCAGTCTTACACAATTCACCATAGTACTTACCCTCCCCAATGTCCATCACCCAGCCACTCCATCCCTCCCACCCCCCTCCACTCCAGCAACCCTCAGTTTGCTTCCTGAGATTAAGAGTCTCTTATGGTTTGTCTCCCCCTCCAGTTTCGTCTTGTTTCATTTTCCCTCCCTTCCCCTATGATCCTCTGTCTTGTTTCTCAAATTCCTCATATTAGTGAGATCATATGAGACTTGTCTTTCTCTGACTGACTTATTTCGCTTAGCATAATATCCTCTAGTTCCATCCACGTCGTTGTAAATGGCAGATTTCATTTTTTGATGGCTGCATAATATTTCATTGTATATAAATACACCACATTTTCTTTATCCATTCATCTGTTGATGGACATCTTGGCTCTTTCCACAGTTTGGCTATTGTGGACATTGCTGCTATAAACATTGGCGTGCACGTGCCCCTTTGGATCACTACATTTGTATCTTTGGGGTAAATACCCAGTAGCAAACATGTATTTCTTACTATATCAAACATCACAGGCCTCTCATTTTATGTTACAACTGAGCTTTTGTCCCTACAGGGATGTCCACATATTCCTTAGTAAGAAGGCTGAGCTTGGCAATAGCTTGGACTCCCTCTCCCTCCTTACCCTCACTTTACCTTCTGGCTCAGTAAGCTTTAAGGTCTTAGGATCTGGGGCCAGGGAAACCCTGAGGGCAGACGAATTGGTGGTAAAACTTCAGGAGAAGCAGGAATTGAGTCTTTTCATCTCTATCCCCAGCACAGCAGAGATGCTGGCACAGGGTGCATGCTGCGTGCACGCACACGCATGCACGCACACACACACACACACGTGTCAAGCAGATGAAGTGGGCACATGACTGAGAGTTGTGTGGGAAGTAAAATGACCATATTCCAATTTGTCCATGTGAGTAAGGAGAAAGAAATAGGTTCTTCTCTCAAAAGAGGTTCTCTTCTGTGTCCAGGGCAGGATAATAGAGAATCCTAGCCTCCTCTTAGTTTCAAATGTCCCTTGGGAAAGGTAGCTTGAAACCTGAGAAATCTGGCCAAGCCATAATATTCAGAGGGACCCACAGTACTTCCCAGTTTGGTCTGAGTTCCCTGGGAGCCCAAGAAACCAGGCAGCCTAGACTTGGGGCTGAGATCAATTTGTCATTTTTGTCCTGTATTGTTTGACATCACAACGCTCAAATTCAACCTACATTACTTCCATTGTTTTCAAATCCTTTCTGTGCTTATTCCTTGATTTTCCCAATGCTGGACTCAAAGCTCCTTGAGGAAATACATTGTCTAGTTATTTTAGTTCTAATTTCCAATTTTTTCCATTCAGCTCATAGTACAAGGTTCTGTGGTTCTATATACTGTAAGCTGTAAAACAATGTTTAATCCACTCATTGAGCATAGGCTGCCTTCATAGAGAAGCCACACTCCCACCCTGTGGTTGGCTGCTTCCCCCTTCAAGCCTCCCAAGGATCAACATGGCTGTCAACTTAGACTTTGTGTACAGGTATTTTTGCTGGGCCCTGGGTGCTGGAAGCCACCACTTTCTTCTGGAAGTGAATTCCAGAGGTGGAAAACCTCTGCTTAACCTCTGGGGAAGCACACTGTGCCCTCCTCAGCCTCATTTTCTTGAAAACATGATAAAGGGAGGATAAATATGCCAGAGGAAAATGAAGGCAAAACAGTCTGTGGGCCACCCCATGGTTCTGAGAGAAACCATCTGAAAGGCTCATGCTTACCCCACACAGCTCGGCTGGCGGGACCCCACTGTAGGGCCCAGTGGGGAAGCCATCTCAGGCTTGGAGGGATGAAGGGCACCGGTCCCTGGATCTGTGGTTCTGGTGCATCTGGGGTTCAGACTCTGGGTAGGTGCACAAGTAGGTAGACATGCATGTGGCACTGAGGTTCATACCTCCCCCAGTCGTCAGCTGTCAGAAGCCTCTGCTTCTGTAATACAATCTATAGCTTTAAGGACTCAGGCTGACGGTAGGATAATGACCAGCTCCTACAGTGTGCCAATGTATGGCTTAAAACTTAAGTCAGAGCTCGTTTTAGGCAAATTAGGGTGGGGGCTACATGTTCTGCCTCCAGAGGCAAATGCTTCTTCTCCAGACTGGAAACTGAGGAGGTTGAGGTGGGACATTCTGCCTTACTTCATTCCTAAATCCAGTCAGATAGGTTTTTCTAGGCATTAAAAATTCATGCACCCCAATGTTCATAGCAGCAATGTCCACAATAGCCAAACTATGGAAAGAGCCCGGAAGTCCACTGATAGATGAATGGACAAAGAAGATGTAATATATATGGTGGAATATTACTCAGCCATCAAAAAGAATGGGATCTTGCTATTTGCAACAACTTGGATGGAACTAGAGGGTATCATGTTAAGCAAAATAAGTCCATCAGAGAAAGACAAATACCATATGGTTTCACTCATATGTGGAATTTAAGAAACAAAACAGATGAACATAGGGGAAGGGAAGGAAAAATAAAATCAGATGAAAATAGAGAGGGAGGCAAGTCATAAGAGATGCTTAATTCTAGGAAACAAACAGGGTTGTTGGGGGAGTGGGGGGAAGGGGTAACTGGGTTATGGGCATTAAGGAGCACTTGATGTAATGAGCACTGGTGTTATATGCAACTGATGAATCACTAAATTCTACCCTGAAACTAATAATACAGTATACGTTAACTAAATTGAATTAAAAAAAAAAAGAATCCATGCCACATCAGGGTGCTTATTACGAGGCAGCATGATTTAGCATTCAGAACTGTGTTTCACATGTGGGCTTGCTACCACCTGGGAAATCTCAAGCCAGCTGCACTATCTCCCCATTGACATTTCTCCATCTACAAAATGGGGGGAAAGGGAACCTTATGTCTGCCTCGCCTTCCCTCACGAGAATGAGTCTCAGTGGGAGGCTATGCCAGACACCAGGAGATCTTGAAAAGGAAGGTGCTGTGCCCCCACCTCCCAGACACAGATTCTCATGCTCATTACCTTCTGTGGCCCTGCTGGACAACATGATACTGAACTACCCAGAATTGTGGGCTGAATCCAGCTGCAAAGGTGCTATATTTTCTTGCTAGTGAGAACAGTGTTGCTATAAGGTATGCACACCCTCTTTCTCTCCCTTAGGGTGCCTAACCTTCCTGGTTTGCATGGGGCTAAGGGGTTTCTGGGAAGCAGGACTTTCAGCTCTAAAACCAGGATAGTCCTGGGCACACCAAGAAGGCTGGTCACCCTACTGGTAGAAATTACAGAGCAGAATGCTCTTGCTTCTGTTACCAAACCTCAATTTATTTGAGGGGCTGTGTTACAGAGATAAAGGGAGGAAGATCTGAGTTACAAACTGTATTTTAATTCTCCACTTCCCAAGGTCTAATTTGGGTAGAAATCTCACTGCCCAGTTTATTTTTCAGTAAATGAGTGGCTTCATCCGGGTATGGTTAGGATTCTTTATGAAAGACCCTCATCACTCAATGGGGACTTAGGATCCTGAACAGGGAAATTCCTTTGGTCCTATTATTCCCATAACGATTTGTTCTCCCTTCCAGTACCCTGCCTTCCCACTACACTATTATTTGTGCCATCACTTTAATGGCCTGAGAGCTCAGCACACCCAGCAGCACATTCAATGTGCTGTGTACCCTTGGCCACCAAACACAAGGATGTAAAAGAAGGAAGGCTGACATAACTCTAGCAGGGGAGCCAAAACTGGTGAAAGCTACAGCTTCTGTCAATCGTTGATCAAAGACATGAATAGGTAGAGACTTAAGAGGCTTAGACTTGATATGAATGGATTCCCTCTGGCCACTAGTAATTGACAAGCTTTTAGAAAAGCATCAAGAGGTGCCAATGCTAGGCAGAAGCAGAAATGGAGAAATGAGTTTGGAAAAGCTTGAGTTCTTTAGTGATAAATATTCAATAATTCATTATTTCATTAACTGCCACTCCTCCCCCCCCCTTTTTTTTCATGTCTACTTTATAGGGGACCAGGCAAAGCCTAGAATAGGATAGTGAACACAACTTTATCTCTGCTGTCACGGTCTTAGAGTTTAGCTACTCCAAGTTGATAATCTGTATGTGTGAAGATTAAATAAAATAGACTGAAATCTATTTAGAAACTTTAAAAAACTGCCCTGACATCTTGGCCACTCCTTTGAGACTCCACAGCCTGTAACTGAAGGCTGCTCTCTACTCATTTCTTTCTAGATGAGCTAGTTGATGTACCCCCAACTATCAGTGGCAACTATCAGTGACAGTCCATTGGGAAGTTGATAACTGATACCATGTTGGTGTTGTTTGTCCTTTTTATAGCTGTTTTTGTAGAGAGTAGTTGCCTTCCTCTTTCATATCTCACAACTGGAGACCCAACCCATCTTCCTCCAGTCAAGAGGAAAATGAGCAACAGCAGCTGGTAATAAAATGAGCTTCCCGCCTACAGGAATATAAACCACAGAGAGGATAACTTGGAAAAGTATTTCCTGAAATAAAAGACAAAACCACAGAACATTTTAACAGCCACCAAAATTCATAGACTTGACACAAGCCACATAAGAACTTAATTAGGACACATGCTTGTGTATTTATAGAAACAGAAAGTATGACAGAAAAACAGAATTGGGCAGATTAATAATGCATTTAGAAACTGTTTCAAAGGGGAACTAGAAAGGCATGTTTGCTGCCTGAGTTTTTAATATTGGAAGAGTTCTTGGTATTGGCATAGTTAAAAAAATCTCACTATACCTGCTTACCTTGACTCCTGGTGATGGATTGACAGGAGTCAAATTAAGCCTGGCAGGAGGTGTGGCTGGACTTAGTGAAATCAGTGACTCACAGAAATGGATTAATGCATGTCAAATGCCACCTGTAATACTGGCAAATGAGTTAGTGCTAAGATTTGAGATCTTTCTATGGCTTTTAAACAGGCCAAATGACCCGTTCTTTTCTCTGCCCTGCCTTACTTTTTCACAGTGCTGGAAAAATTAATGGTAAGACCTGCTCTCCTGAATTTAGGAGCAGGGCAAATGACCATGTGGCTAGAATGCCATTCAGTTAAAGCCACTGGGGCACTTTAGAAGTCAGGAACTGGAATTTAGTCTTACGTATTGATTACTCAATCCGCACGTCAGCGTGTGTGGCATGGCTGTCCCCTACCAAGATTTCCCCATCCCTCATGATTTATCTGTTTCTTGTCCTACCTCTGTCTTCAACACTGTAGGTGCTGTAGGAATGTGTCTGCAGTAACAAGTCATCAAAAAAACTCTTTTCAGTGACCTTTACATAGTGAAGTAGCTCCTCTGCTTATTAGCTCAAGGGCTCAGGGTAACAAGTCTATTCTTAGAGCCAACTTTGCTCCTCTGGAAGCCAGGAATCAGGGTTCTAGTTTCCATCCTGACTACATCTAGCTTTGTGACTTTCTGTATTTCTATTTCCTCCCCATAGAATGTGGAGTTGAATTGGATTGAGAATCTATAAGATTCCTCCCAGATCCAACATTCTATAAACTTTGCACATTTACAATCCTACCTGGAAATATACAAACCCCTCTATGAACTGCTTATTTGACAATGACAGAGATTATCCAGAGCCAATTGGGTTTGAGCTCTGGTTCAGTATCTCTAAGCAGAATTGTTTCTGAGCTTGTGTGACTTTTCCATGAGGTGTCCAGTTGTCTTTCCCAGGGAGCCAGCCAAGGCGCCAGATGGAGGCAGTTACGGGAAAAGAGATGATGCAGATTTTAAGAATGCAATTAAAATCATGTATTGACAAACCCATTCCAAGGCAAAAACAAGGAGGGATGGGAGGTAAGTGTTTGGGTTGTTTTTGATAGGTCTCACTATCTCCTGAAAAATAAAGTGGAAGATACACTCAATAGCTTTCTCCATCTGGAAGTAGACTTTCAGTTTTACTAGCTCCTAACCTCTTCGATAGAGGGTTTACTCATATGTGAGAGGAAAATACTTCTTAATCGTCCTCAGTGCTACTGGCCATCATATACCCATTGGTGATATCTTGTAACACTAGACTTGACTTTGGCTATTTATCGAATTGCTCAATATGGCTTCGTTTCTTTCTTTCTCTCTTCCTTCATTCCTTCCTTCCTTCCTTCTTCCCTTCCTTTCCCTTTCCTTCCTTTCCTCCTTCCTTCCTTTCCTTCCTTCCTTCCTTCCAACATAGGTGAATACCAGCTATTCAATTTTGTCTTTTTTTTTTTCCCTAATGAAAATTCTCCTGGCCAGTGTTGGCTCCTTGAAAATTTGTGATGCAGGCAAAGGTTAGCTTGACTGCTAACCACTTTTCCCTTGTGGTTGCTCAGCTCTCCTCATATCATTACATCCTCATGAAATTTTTTTTTTATAAATAAAATTTTAATTTTAGAATTGTTTCAGATTTCCAAAGTTGTGAAGATAGTACTGAGTTTCCATACACCCCAGACCCAGCCTGCCCTATTGCTAACGTCCTATATTAGTCTGGAACATTTGTCACAGTTTCAATGAACTAGTATCAGTATGTCATTATTAACTATGGCCCATACGTCATGCAGAGATCCTTAGCTTTTACCCTATGCCTTTTATCTGTTCCAGGATCCCATCCAGGATACCACACCACATATACTTGTCCTGTCTCCTTAGACTCCTCTTGGCTATGGCAGTTCCTCAGACTTTCTTTGCTTTTGATGACCTTGACAGTTTCAAGAAGTATTGCTGAATGTGGATTAATGATAAGGCCACTACTTACAAGAGCAGGAGACATAGCTGACTTTCCTAACA